>NC_141759.1:61593827-61868827 GCF_982258835.1 Parasteatoda tepidariorum
AATCTAATTTAGGCGCCCATAAAGAATTGAATTTGTTAGGTTATTTTTTTACCTTCTTTTAATCTATTAAAAACTTTTTGGAAGAAACTTCTAATAATTTAATGAGTTTTTATTACTGATCAATTTATAAATCTTGTTGTTTTTATTTTAAGAAATAAAGTTAAAACAAAATTTATTTTTGTCATTTGGATTTGGACACGAGTCAATCAACTTTGTTTATACAAAAAAATTTGAAAGGTTTGCGTATTTTATTCATTTTTTTAAATCATTTAGCACTTCGTTTTATTAGAGAGTATAATATTTTTTTTTTAAAATATTCTTTTCATATTCTTTGTTAATTAGCTAAATATATTATCGAATATCACAATCTTTTTATTTTTAAGAAATTAAATCTTACTTTGTTTTTCGTTCATAATTCGGTCATTATGTAATTTAATTTAATTATTTATCTGAAATGATAAGGTTCCGCAGTGGACTGATCGTTAAGACA
Source organism: Parasteatoda tepidariorum (assembly GCF_982258835.1). NCBI lineage: Eukaryota > Metazoa > Arthropoda > Arachnida > Araneae > Theridiidae > Parasteatoda > Parasteatoda tepidariorum. The sequence continues at coordinate 61,594,318 of NC_141759.1, forward strand.
CGATTCCCTGCAGGTCACCGAAGTCAAGCATCACTGGCTGCGGTCAGTGTGCGGGTGAGTGACCACTTGGATCAGTCTGCGTAGGGACCGAGGGTGTGCGGTATTGGTCCACGTTAAACTGTTCTACCGTAAAAAGCTCGACTTAGCGTGCAGGTCGTCGAGCTACCGAAGCGGGGGTGCCATCCCGTCTCAGCTCAAAATTGTGATGGCACGTCTTCGGATCATCCTCAGGGATGTTTCCCAGACCGTCGCCAATAGTCCATTGTGCACCTCTAGTGTGACGTAAATGAACTATAATAAAACTATAATAACTGAAATGATAATAATAAAAAAATAGTGTTTTAAGAGCGTTTTTTTTTCCAAAATTTATTTAGCACTTTGTTTTAAACATACAAATAATTTTTAACGTTTCATTTAGAAATTGAGCATTACGATCGAACTTAATAATTATGTAATTACATATGCATAATAGTACAAGAAAATATTAATTTGTAAAAAACGCTTTAAAAAAAGTTTTTAACACTTTGTTTTACGCGTATTATGAATTTCTAAACAAACATTTCAATAAATATTTTAAGTAAGATTTGTACATTGTAGTCAATTTATTTAATATCTTTCTTAAGCAAAACATATATATCTTCAAATTTATAAATTGATTTAAATCAATCTGAGTATGAAGTTTTGATAGAAATCTGACTTTCTGTGCCTTACAAGTAAATGAAATTCAAAAATACTATATCGCGATACATCGCTATATCGCGATGCAAAAATACATCTTGTTAAAAAATACATGAAAAATGATTTTAAAAACCCTAAATATACAAATGGATGAATTTTTTGATTTTTTTAACTATTTCCTTTGATTTCATCACAAGCCATTCATCAATAGTTAGCGATTATTTTCTATAAGAAAATTTCATTTCAGCTAGAAATATTTGAAAATTCACTTTTTCAAATTAATTGAAGCTCTTTTTATATCTTAACACAAAAGCAAGTTAAAATAATTTCCTTGCCAGTTTTTTCACTGGGCATTACAAAGGCACACCCAGGCTCCCAGCGGGATTTGAGCCCGCTACTTTCAGACTACATAGCGTTTGGTGGATCGGCGGGATCGTCCTGTCATGTCATCTTATTAATTGAAGTAATTAATATTTAGATCTAACAATAATAGAGTTATCATTTTTAAATGAAAGTGAATTATATTTATTAAATTTCTATTAGCTTTATATTACATGAAAACATTTGTTTGTAAATTTAAAATAAACTGGCTACCGCATTTTAGTTGGACCACTGGGTTAACCCCTTGGGGACGGGTGATTCAGAAAAGCATTCGTACAAAATCAGAATCAGGAAGTAAATAAATAAAAAACGGTAACTTAAATGTTGTCGTTGTTAATCTGACACACTTACTTTGCTTTTACTTTAATTATTGTTAGTTTAATCATATATATAACCAATGTTAGTTCAAAGTATAACTAAATAGTTTTATTTTGAATAAAGTAATGGTGAATTAAATGAATCAAACAATTATAACTCCGCCCACAAATAAACTGCTAAAGAATTACTTTGATTACCAGTTTTATCTTTTTATCCCGGTTGATACGGTTTTATGCTGGCACGTATTTGTGACAGTCGGCGCGAAAGGGTTAATGAATTCATTTCATTAAACGGTGCACATTTTAATTATACAGTTGTATTGGTAGTTTTCCTCAAAACATTTGCAACTCAATTTGCATACAAAGTTTGCTTTCCTGTTTCAGTTTACGATTACCTATTAGTCCTGATTTCAAATACAACTTTGTTAAAAAAAATGGCAAGCGAAAATTTTCAAATCGTTGTCAACGGATACGAAAACTTAGATAACTAAACACAAACAATTGTGTGTTTTAATTTATTCACATCTGTTTCCATCTCCATAGCGTCAAATCGAAGTAGAAAAATACGAGACCATTCCGAAAATTGATCTAAAATTTAAATTTTTATAAAAGTTATCAATGGTTCACTTTATACTTAAAAAAACTGAAATGAAATTAATAATGCTAAAACCTTTTATTTGCGGGTAATAAAGTACAAGTAAAGTATTAAAACTTAATGTTATCTCTTACATGCAACTTAAATTTAGAACAGAGGTAAGAGTTTTGCTTTAATAATTAAGAATAATGTTTTTGAAATATAACCAAATTACTAGCATTTGAAAAGAATTACACTGGGAAAAAGTTTTTTCTTCATGAGATTTGGAAGAGATCTTAGATATTTTCACGTTGCCTTTTTCAAATCTGCAATCGATTCCTGGATTGCTGACAAGAAAAAACTAAATTTTGAACAGATCTTAGTTATTTTCACGTTGCCTATTTCAAATTTGCAATCGATTCCTGGATTGCTGACATGAAAAAACTAATTTTTGAACAGATCCTAGATATTTTCACGTTGCCTATTTCAAATCTGCAAACGATTCCTGGATTGCTGACATGAAAAATCTAATTTTATTTATTAAAAAAAAAGGTAAATTTGGGTAATAGGTAATTCTATCATTAATTTTCCATGTAATTTAAAGCGCATGAGATTTAATGATGTGAAAAAAATCGTAAATTATTTTAGTCGTCAATTAATGTTTAATGTTCAATATGCAATATGCAGTTTCTATGCAATTTAATAATGTATTCCTTATCCCTATATATTTTTGGTTCGTAATAATTAGTTGATGCGTTTTTTTTAAAAATCTTTTTCTACCAGTTTTTAAATTTTTATGCAGTGTGACTACCCCAGGTAACCGGCGGTCCTTGAAAAGTTTTAATAGTAGTTGTAAATTTAGAATAATACTAGAAGATATTTCTTATTTTAATATACCACACTATCTTTAATTGGTTTAGAAGCTTGCTTGCTTTATTTAAAAAAAACTGGGCACCTGGGCTGCGCAGCGGCCCCTATCCCATACATCATAAAAATAAATACATTGAAATAAAAACATTTTGAATTTAGAAACATTGGGGAAGCTATTAAATGGTTTAGAAGCTGAAATTTTCATGCATATATACTTTCTTTGGAAAACAATTTTTTTGTGGTGGTTACCCAGAAATTATTATATCGATATTTGTTTTATTTTTGTTACCACTTCTTAAAATTTTCAAGGCTCGCGGGAACTCCGCTGCCCTGTATTTGCCTTGCAGAAAAGAGAAAAAGCATATCTAGAGAACTTTTTAAGCAAATTGAAACATTTTTGCAGACAATTATACAATTCGTTTTTCCAAAGATGATTCCATGCAAAAAAAATAATTTAAAAAAAATTATTATTTTTTATTATATTATTAAATAATAGTCGAAATTTTTTTCTGTGTAAGGTATAAATTTCTTTACGCCATTTTAAATTATGTAATTTTACGTATCAAAATTCAAAATGAGGGCGAAATCGGTTGAATAGTTCATGAGAAATTGAATTTTAAAAGAAGTCACTGTTTAAAATTCATTTTCTCAGGAACTATTTAACCGGTTTCGTATTTTGCCATGTTTACATAATTTAAAATGACGTACAAAATTGTATACCTTACAATTCAAAATTTTTGCGAAGACTATTAAATAAAATAATAAATATTCACTAAAATTTATATTTTGATGGAATTATTTTTGTTAATATGAATTTTATAATTGTGTGCAGAAATTTTTCACTTCGCTTAAAAAAATCTTGAGACATGGAGAAATACGCAAAAAGTAAAATTTACATTAACGGGTCCTAACTTTGGATTGCTCTACTGACCAAACTATGGAAAAAATGCTTCCCAGATTGCTGCTACTCATCATACACTCTATAACAAAAAAAAAAAAAAATCGACGGACCAAGAAGGAGTTGTCCGATTGAAACGAAAATGGGTGGATAGGAAGACAATGTACAGAATAGTAAATGATTAAAATTTAAGAACAATTGAATAATTTATTGCAGAGTTACAGTAACAAGTTTAATAAGGTGTTGACCCGCCTCTAGCCTGGATACAAGCTGCCACACGGCGTGGCATAGACCGATAAAGCTCCCGGGTGGTCTCTTGCGGTATTTCCTGCCAAATTTGATTCAATTGTCGAACGAGGTCATCAACATTCCGTGCCAGATGCAATCGCCTTCCCATCATATCCCAGACATGCTCGATGGGAGAGAGATCTGGTGATCTGGCAGGCCAAGGAAGAGTTTGACAAGCTTGCAGACTGTTCATAGCAACACGTGCCGTATGAGGTCTGGCATTGTCCTGCTGATAAACCAGCCCAGGGAGCTGCCAAAGGAACGGTAGCAAAGCAGGTCTTAGGATGTCGTCGACGTACCGCTGTGCAGTAAGTGTACCTCTAAGGACGACCAAAGGGGTCCGGCTGTTAAAGGAAATGGCACCCCAGACCATAATGCCTTGTTGAGGGCCGGTGTGGCATGCAATAGTGAAGGCAGGATCCCCCCTCTGCCCTGTGCGTCTCCAAACACGTGTTCGATGATCGTCAGGACACAGTTGGAAGCGGGATTCGTCGCTAAAGACTATACGTCCCCAGTCGACATCATTCCAGCCTGATCAAGCCATGCACAACTGTAATCTGGCACCAAGAAGCAATCGGATGATTGCTTCTTAGTGCGTCGATTTTTTTGTTATAGAGCGTATTTTGGGGGTACAGAAATCCGGATCCGTTGAAAAAGGTACGTTTTTGTGTTTTCTCTAATTCAGTTAGAACTAATTGTTAAACCAGTTTAGCTTAATACAGTTATAGGTGTATTTGTAATACTCGTTTTATCTAATTAAGTTAGATGTAATTTTTAAACCCGTTTGATTTTATTCAGTTATACATGATTTGTCTTATTAAGTTAGATATAAATGTTGTACTCGGATGGATAAATTCTGCTAGATGTAATTGCTATGTCCATTTATTTTAATGCACACAATTGTTATACCAGATTGATCTAAATTCAGATATTTCAGATTAGTTGATTTAAGTAAATTAACACGAAATTATTGTGAAATTAATATTTAAAAACAAATCGGTCTAATTAAGTTAGACGAAATTATTAAACCCGTTTTGTTTAAGTTAGTTGGACGTAACTGTTACATCCGTTTGGTTCAATTCAATTTGGTGTAATCACTATATTAGTTTTGTCTGAATCAGTTAGACGTAATTATTAAATCCATTTAGTCTTAAATAAGTTAAACATAATTGTCAAACCCGTTTGGCTACATTCAACCCGTTTGATCTTGATTCAGAAATTTCGGATAAGCTGACTTAAAGTAGTACACAAGAGATTATTGTGAAGTAAAATTAATACCTGACAACAAATTGTTAATCAAAATAATATTTTGTTGTGATTTTAATTGGAAAAAAAATGTCATAAATAATTTTGATCATAATATTTGCTAATTAGATATTTTATTTTTAGATTACAAATTTAGTCATGTCAAGAGATGTCTGGTTCATTCATGATAGAAAATTCGAACCTTTCAAAATGTTTGCTAGTATTCATCAGGTAAATGTTTCCACTGTAAATAAGATTCATACGCTTTTAATAAAGTTAAGTTAAATAAAATTTTAATATTAAAATTATAGCAATAAAAATAAACACACAAATCATTGACAGAACCTCTCCCCTTTTCACTGTAGAAAATATTGCATTACTAAAATACTAATACAATTTTGCAATCCTTAGCAAGATGAAGGTATTTCTAATTTTTACCATTTCCGATCGAATTTCCTCTTTAATGTGCATTAATATTTAATCGAGCTTTTTAAAAATAATGCGTCAAATTTAAGTCGCGATAGCTTAAGGCAGTGTTTCCAAACTTAAGACTTTTGTGTACCTTTTCTAAATTTTTCGTAATGCTGTGTACCACTTGTAAAAAAATAAATGTATTTCTTTAAAAATGTTTATTTTTCTTTTTTGTTGCAAAGTTTTGTAAATAAGTTTATTTGCATCAGTGAGTAGGATGATATTGCTTCATCATAATTCAGTTCTCTTGTGGTCAATTTTAGTCTGAGATGCGATTCCACGTTCAATAATCTATTTCTTTTCTTCGACTTAATGTCCGCGAATGCTGAAAAAGCGACTTCACATTAATATGAAGTTGGAAAAGGCAAACTGTATTTCACAACTTTTTCTGTTAAGACTGGATACATATTTTGCATTTGCAGCTAGAATTATGTTAAAGTACACTCTTATGTCTATTTTTCAAGAATCCGTCTAAAGCCAATTCCAATAATTGTTCTTCTTCCGCATACGACAATCTTTCTGGCATGGATGTTATATTAAACAGATATCTTATACATTCAATATTTTTTTTAAATCGGGGAATTACACAAAAGTTAAAAATCAGAACTGACTGTTAACACCACTAATTATTAACTGTTAACTCTGCGAAAAATAGCCAATAGAAAAACACGCAATCGTGAATTTTTCATGGCTAGCTTTGTGTGGCTATTTTTGTTTGTTGCAAGATATTTTGCATAAGAACGCGTACCCCCGCTAAACTGTTCCCGTACCCCTGGGGGTACGCGTATCACACTTTGGGAAACACTTTCTTAAGGGATAAAGCAATCGTTTCTCCAATAAGTTGACCAAGGTTCGAATCCTGCGATAGCTGATTGATACGAATCCTGTTCTTAGTCAGCACCGATCATAGTGCTAATTTAAAACATCCTCAGGGGCAGATCGATCATTGGTTAGAATCCCCTTGTTGTCGGCCTAACCGTTGAAGGTTTTCGTAGTTCTCCTTTCCATGAAAGGCAAACGATGGTTAGTTTCATCAAGGAAGTGGAGTTGAATACTGATTGTCTTAAAGCCGAGAATAGATTAGTTTTTCACACCGGCTTTAAAATAAAATAAAATGCATTGTATTCACTTTCTTTTATATTTGATCAGCTAAATTACTATTGTATAATATTTTCTGTCAGTTCCTTTATTATTTTTATATTAAATGCATCAAACTTTTTTGTTATTATTATTATATATAATACTACTATTTATAATATTACTAATACTCTTATTATTATTCCTATTTAAAATATTATTATATATTCGATTACTTGATTAAAAACTTTATTTGCGTCAAAAATATACAAATTAGAAATAACTGTCGACATTTTTCCCGAGCTCAAAAATAGGCGCCCATCTTCAAGACTTGCCAGACGTAAATAAGAAGAAACAAAAATGATTCGAAATGTAAAACCTAATGTTGCCAATAAAAAATAATAAATTAAATACAGAAAAAATAAAAGTGAGAAACAAAAAGTTCTAGCCTTGTTTCTCACCTTTATTTCTCGTTTTTCTTTGGCAACTTTACGTTTTATACTTCAAATCACTTTTGTTCTTCTCATTCACGTCTGGCAAGTCTTGAAGATGGGAGTCTGTTTTTGGACGCTTGATATTGTCGTTATTTCCCGTTCGTATATTTTTGAAGCGAATGAAATTTTTAATCAAGTAATATCTTACCGCTTCAACTTCTTTTGGGATTATTTAATTTATGCTATTATTATACTAATATCATATACTAATATTATGTACGAATAATATTATCAATATTACTTTACAGAAAGGTCAGACAAAAGAACAATGTGAATCGGACTGTTTAAAAAATAGTACTTCTTTTGGAGAGTACGCTAAATGTGTTTTTAAAACATCTTTAATAACAAGTTTCCCCGAGATCTTCAAATCAAGATCAAAGAAGGAGAAAATATGGAGGATATTGGCATTCATATTTTGTTCTTTCGGGTGTCTCCATCAATCGTGGGAATTCCTGAAATATTATTTGGAGTATCCTGTAACTATAACGATGATAGACTCCATACCGCCTCAAATGGCTCAACCAGCACTTACCTTCTGTAACAACAATTCGTAAGTATAACAAGAAATATAAGTTATTTAAATAAATTGCAAAAATCTGAAAATTAAAAAAAAGAAACGAAACGTATTGATAAACTCAAAATCCCACAAAAAATAATAGATTTTCCATAGAAAATTATTAACTCAAATTTTCAACTCAAAATTCTCGACGCTTCGCATTTGTTTAGAGCTCAAAAGCATAGAAATAACGTGTTTCGTGTGTATCACGTTTCGAGATATGTTGAAGCGTAATGAATGGTTTGAAAAATAAACACTTTAAATAATTAATATTTACATTTATTTACAATTTATACATAATTCGTTTAGTTTAAATGCGGCATCAAATATTTAAGATGCGAATAAGAAAATATATAATAATAGAACAACATTAAAAAGCAATTCTGAAAAGTAGGAATTAAAGTTGTAGTTAAAACAAACTTAAAGTTATTAAATAATTATAAAAACAATTAATGCAGAATATGATGTGTGATGTCACGTCGCTTCAATGTCTTATTTTTGTCCCCATTTCTTAAAAAAATTGTCATTTCTTTGAAAACCCTGAAAATAATTGTAAATACTAGTTAGTTTGTAATTAACGTAATAACCACGAAAATTTGTATTTTATTTTATATTGAACTTCCGGCCATTTTATTTCGACCACATAAAATTTTTTTTGTAAACGATTGATATTGTATTGATTGTTTTGTAATGATTGACTGATTTTTGTATTGATTGATTTGTAAAAGGTTGATATTGAGAGCTAATATAATACAGAAAGCATCCTGTCTTGCTCTGGGTTCTGCATTTAACTTGCTTGGTACTTTGAACACGGCATCATATCTAAGCATTGTTACTGAACAACTATATCCTGTAATGCTAATGATTTAGCTCTCGTTCCGAGATACTTTCAGCAGGATAATATGACTGCTAAGCAGCTAGTATCATAAGAGATAGGGTTGATACTTAACTTGTTTCTTTGTTTGATTGCTTTTGAAATGATAAAATTAAATTTAAACATTTTTCAGTAGCCGTGAGCAATCTTAGTTACCCTTTTACCATTTTTTTCTCGATCGTAGCTTCCTTGATTAACTAACCATCTTTCGACACTTCTTATATTTTCCCAAATTATTTTTTACAACTACAGTTTATAGAATTTTGTACAAAAAAAATACTTTATAATTAGTAGAGTCAAAGCTGCAGCAGTTATCAAAAACAGAATATTCTTTAAATTCTGATGAAAGCGGGGAGCCATTCTCTACGCAGAGAATCAAAATTACGATGGCATCTTCTGATAAGCCACAGGGATGTTTCCCAAACCGTCATGTTCCCAGCCGAATAGCCGATTGTGCAGTTGTAGCGAGAGATTAACTACTTTTTAAGATTCTGAGATGTATTTATAATAAAAGCGGCTGTGTGTGTGTCTGTTTGTCTGTCTGTAATCACAATATATCGCCCCAGAAGTCTCGCCCAGGCACGAAACTCGGCACACAATTGTGTTTTGACATAATGAAGAAGTATTTTTTTTTCTTTTTCAAAAATTTGGATTAGTTTTTTAGTTATCAGTCATTTTGTTAGAAAATCTATGCTTTTTCGTCTTCAAAGAGCCATATTCAAAAAACTATTCGCGATCGCAACGAACTATAGGGGGCGTTGTTGTATGAGACGCTTACCTGCGATTTCTATATGAACCGTCATTCAGTTACTCTGGAGACGTCGTTAATGTAGCGTGTAGCATTGCAACATTCCTTCTTTAATGTGGCTTATTAAATTTAAAAAAGAAAAATGCCTGATCTTCTTTCTTGTACAACCGAAAACAAAATGGTATCTCTTTTTATTAGAGAAGGAACATCCAAAACACATCGGAAAAATATTTGTACATTAACAGAAAAAAATATGTATATTCTTATAAGAGTTAAAACCTAATGCCCGAGAAACAGTATTACTAAATTTAATGATATAACATGAAAGGCCCATTTAAACTTTACATTCTATAGTTTTAAGAATCATATTAGTTCAAAAATTAAAATGAACAAAAAGTATACATAAGCCTCATAATTTCATGAAATTTAATTTTGTAAACAAGGTTTTTTGACAACAATTTTTATCAAATAATTTCAAGTTTCAATAAAAATCATTATTTAGAAACTAAGAAACGTAAAATAAAGAATGCTGACGAAACAAAAACAAAAAAAAACAAAAAACAATTCTTTTTTGTCGCCATTTTTAGTGCTACGAATATTCGTCTTTGGGATTTGCCAAAAACAAAACAAGATGCAATTTTATTTTTTCAGGAGGGATATATTTTACCGAAAAAACGAAAATGTACCAATTCCCACAACATAAAACTTTATCTTGGTAAACGTACGTTTTGGAAATGTTATTTCATTTGGAATCTTATTCATCAGAGTTCATATGGCGATATGATTGTTTTGAATCTATGCTAAACTCTATATCGGCTCATTTTCCACCGAAATCCGATTAACTATTTTGATTTTAAATAAAGTGTTTTATTTTATGAATTGTCGCAAAAATTTTAAGTGTAGATTGGCGGCACTTAAAAACCGCCACATCTGTAGCGGCGGTGGCGTTAATACTTAAGTACCGAATTTTTATTCCATACTTTTCTGAATCATATTATTTCAAACATTGGAATATACAAGAAGTATACATAAACACATAATGTTATACCATTTAATTTTTCAAAAGTATTTTGAGAATAATTTTTATCAAAAAATTATAAACTAAAAAACGGAAAATAAAGAATTCTTAGGATAAAAAAAACGATTTTAAGAATTCTTAACATTGAAATAAAAACTTTCATATTGCTTCTTTTTTTATTATTCTTATAGTTCTTAATCAGACGTAAAAAACCATTCTGTAGAGAACCATCATCAAATGAAAAAAAAAATATTTACAAGCAAATTTTTTATTGTAAAAATCATTGCACTTACCTGATTTATGATTCCCGGAGAATTCCAAAATGATAAGTTCCTTGTTTGAAAACTTTATTCTCAAATAATAGATACATAGTTTATCCCTTCATTACTTTTAGATAACATACTACACAGCAAAATTTTATAATTGATATGAATTTGAATATGTAGCTAAAAACAGAATAGCTGAATTCTAGTTGAACTTATTCTTTCAAAACTAAAAAATACTTACCAAGAAAACGATTTTAATTAATTAAGAATCAGCACAAATGGCACTATTTCAAGTAACTTGGATAATTTTTTATTGTTGTTTTCCGAATTATATGGATACAGAAATATATACTATTCTATAACGAAGAAGAATATGCTATAACTATTACAATTCTGTATGTTCTGAATTCATATTTATTCACTGGAATGACGAAAGCAATGTTGACTTCACTTTAATTCGTAATGAATTGAAGACAGAAGAAATGCATTTTACCTTAATACACACATCTGTAACAGTATCCGAAATCGGAAGTCATCAGTTGCAAGTTTGTTGATAATAGAAATTAAAAATTATTGAGGAATTTTTCTTCAAATGTTTGGCGTGTTCTGTTCCTGAAAGATTTACTAATATTCTGGAGATTTTTTTCAAGTTCTTCGGCCTTTTCCTTAGGGAAATTTTGTTTCTTATTTGCTGCTAAAAAATGGCGTCTGATTCAGTCAATGACTTTGATGGAACTAAATGAAAACGTGATAAATTAATGTCCGATATTTACAGGCTCCCGCTAGACGGCGTACTCGAGCGTTGCAATCGCGAATTAAAAAATGCATGTACTTTTCTCCACTCTTACAAATGTATGCTAATGCGAACCTTACAATTGAAATATTAATTTTCGACAACTTAAACCAATAATATACGAAGGAATTAATAATTTAATTGTAAGGTTCGCATTAGTTTAGATTTATCAAAGTGGAGAAAAGTTTAACTTCTGTATTAAAAATGTGGCAACATATTCGATACGTAAATAGAACGCTTCGCTTTGATATATTTGTCGCTGTTCATCTGGATATGAAGACAAAATTGCAGGACAGGAACACTTTAATTGTCCACTAATCTTCAGATTTTCTGCTATGTTTTAAAAAACTTTATTTGTGAAAACCTTTAGCGTGGCGGACAGCTGGACGCCTTAGGCGGCTAGTTAAGTAATAAAATAGGAGATCCTAATTTAATACCATTGAAGCTAAAGACTAAAAAGGTGTGTCTGATGAAGATGGAAAAACTTTACCGGGAGAAGAAGACGGAAAAACTTTACTGGGAGGCACAACTTGGCATTTACATGAGCAATATTCGTCATATAATGTATGATTTGAACACAAGCAGTTAGAAATTTAAAAAAAAATGTTTGCCACTGTCTCATTTAAAGGATGGGGTAATACAAGAATGGGAAAGGATGCTTTGAAAACTTTTTATTCACAGGAATATGATTTATGTGCAAAGAAATTGCTCAAAAGAAAAATAGATAATTGGTGTACAAATAATTGCTCGAAGATATTGTTTGCAGATTTCGCAAATGTACGTCACCTACATTGCAGCTGACGGGTGAATTTTTGAACAATTTCTTGGAGCATTTTTGTGTAATTCAATCATATTCCCGAAAATAAAAAAAATATTTTGAAGCATATTTTCGTGTTAATTCTTTAAATGTGACATTGGAAAATATACAGCTCAGCTTTTCACAGCTTGTGTTCCCATCATACATTCTAGGTCGAACATTGCTAGTGTAGATGAGTACTTTCACCCAGTAGGGGAGAGTGGGGTCAATTGTAACAGGGTACGATTGTAACAGAGCTAAAATTTCGAGTGTCGGGTTCTAGATTTGGTTCCTAGGTGGCGCACAGGGTGTATTTAATAAATCTACATGTACACCCCTGATGGCAACCATTTTTATGTACTTTTGAAAGAGTTACATCACAAAAGATATTTTCACGCCACGCAAGTACTTTTTTTGGTATTAGAATATTATATTGCAACAAAGTAATTTTGTTTAAACAAATAAAAATTAGTAACCAAATATGTAAGTGGACACTTTAATTAACATTTCAATAAAAAAAAAGATTAGTTTTGCTAACTAACTAGCATTGTCTTTAACAAATGAAGCTGAAATGGCGTCTTGGGGACAATTGTAACAATAAGTAAAGGGACGATTGTAACAGCTGAAAATAAATAATCTTATGTTTACAAACCATTACTTAACTCTTTAAGAACCACCAATAGTTTCCTATATCATTTATATTATGTTGCATGTGCATTATTTTATTTGTCACCTTTCACAGCATAAATTAAAATTTTTAACCCCTTAACCCTTAAAGTTAAAAGTTTAACCCTTTAGGTTTCTGCCCTTAGGAAAATTTGCCATAGAGAAGCCTATGGTAATCTATGGCAACCTATGGCTACCATAGAAATTTGTATGGCAAGATGCCATACGCCTATGGTTACCATAGAGATTTGTATGGCACAACCCCATAAGCCTATGGCTACCATAGAAATTTATATGGCAAGATACCATACGCCTATGGTTACCATAGAGATTTGTATGGCAGAACCCCAAAAGCCTATGGCTACCATAAAGATTTGTATGGCAGTATACCATAGACCAATGGTAACCATAAGGATTTGTATGGCACGTCACCATTGGCCTATGGCAACCACTGAAATTCGTATGGCAGTATACCATAGGCCAATGGTAACCTTAAAGATTTGTATGGCAGTATACCATAGAGAAAAGCTGATTTAGATCTCCACCAACGAAACAACAACTTCTATGGAGTCCTCAAAAACATGTTCTAAAAGAAATAAATATCCATTATTTCACCCCGAAGTTAATTAAATTCAACATGTAGTCCCACAAAGGATTCCTGGTGAGTCTTTTCCGGTCACTGGGTGGCCAATTTTCCAATTTTTGAGTGTTTGAAATCCGATGTTCTATTCTTTTAGGCTTAGCGTATCAGACCGCAATATTAACGTGTCATCCACTACAAGTGGAATCTTTCGCTAACTTTGGCGACTTATTTTAATATTTTTTCGATCTCATTCTTGGTCAAAAACACTTTATTGCAAACGCTTATGCGATTATCTATCTGAATTTATTAAGTTTTTAATTTTCGGCTGTCTGGTACTTTTATTATCTGTATCTTTTTAAAATGTGTCGCGATTGGGTATAGGTTTTCGCTGTGTTAAATTTTGCTATTTGTTAACGCTGACATAGTACACTTTAATTAATATCTTACTGTTTATATTTTTATCTAAAATTTTTATATTTCTTTCTCCCAACTGTTTCTGTTTAAACGACATCTTCCTTTTTATTTTATCCCCTCCCTCTGATTTTATATAAATTTTTAAAGTCACAACACTTTTCCATTATTAATGGTGTTCTATTCCCCATAGCAATTTGTAAACAATCTACATGATGAAAAACGCAGTTAAGTGCTTATGATCAAGCCAGATCATCATTTCTTTAATAATTAAATTTTTTTAAATTCTTTTAACTTGTTCGGTGATAATTAAATTTTATTGCTGTCATATATCAATATCAAAGTCAGCGTTTACATTCTCATTAGTTTTTTATTTTAATTCCACTTAGGTTCTTGCAATGCTTTTTTACATTATCTTACATACGTTAGGGCTTTATATTTTTATTTTGTGTTTAATTTTTGCTTGCCATTAAATTGTTTTTATCATGTCTCTGTGTTTTACTATCTTACAATTAATATTTCTTAACTATCCACATATATTTCTACAATGTTCTGTTTCATATTTATACATAGCTTAGGGTCATCACTTAACTAGATTTGCTGGATTACTGGTTGACAATTATTTTGCTTCAATATTATCAACGGAACAGTCCCTGGCCAAATCATCTGCGACTGTTACCAAAAATGCTTTTAGCAATTTAATCTCTCCTTAAGTTTACAACTTTTTCGAGATAGCGATGCCCTATACCCAATTAATTTTTATTTACTATCCCTGACCAAGTGTAAATAGCAATTATTAATTTTACCAATTTTAATCATGTCTTAAACATGTTTTGTACTTACCAATGTTTCGATATTGCGTTCTCTTTTCTAACTGTGCTTAACACAACTCAATATAAATTTTCTGAGTTTTATATCCCTCACTAGTAGGGGATCAACTAATTTAGCCTGTTTTCTATTCTTAGCTTTTCATAGTCCAATACCATCTTTTTTATCGATAAAATTTTGTTCACATGCCACCACTGGCAGCACCGTTGCATATTCGGCTTTTGTCCAGTTTGGTCTATTTTAAACTAATTTCGCTTCGACCACCGGCCCCACTCTTTATCTTTTGAGTTTTCATAGTATTTTATTGTTTTAGTAGTCTGTTTAATTTTTAGCTTAGTATCACATATCAAAATTTAAAAAAATTTCATACACGCTCCGACCATCGGACCATTATTTAAATTTGCTTTCTTTTAGGTTCCTCTAATATCTGACGCTCATCTAACTAATTATGATACCAATCAATCAAATTAACGTTTTTTATACTCGCTCCGACCTCCAGACTCACTTTCTATTTTCTTGTTTTTTACAGTTTTTACAAATATTGGTTGCCTGTACTCAATATATTTTGTTCCTAATCAACATAACCAATACTTTCCCCACTCGCTCCGGCGGCCGGACCCATTTTCTAATGGTTATACTAACCATATAAAATTTATTTGAATGAGAACAGCATTCAGAAAGGATTCTGCAAGTAAAACTGGGGAAGTTCATCAAAGAAATTTTAAAAAAAGCTTTCTGGATATATATTTATTCTACAATTATTAAGTTTTGCATTTTTAATATACATTGCGAACGATTATTGTAAGTAACTATTTTCTGATGTATGATAAAATATCAACGAGAAATGTTGCTATAGCTGTATGGCAAAAGTGTACCATAGCCTATGGAAAAATATTTCGTCATAAGCTGTAGCAAATCTTAGTTTAATGGCAAAAATTTACCATATAAAAAATGCCATAGTATATTCCTATGGGGTTTTGCCTATGGCAAAATTTTGCAATACACTTTTGCCATATACGTATGGCAAAATTTTGCTACATAAAAAAATGCCATAGGATATTCCTATGGGGTTTTGCCTATGGCAAAATTTTGCCATACATGTATGGCAGAAATTTGCCATAGGATATTTCTATGGGGTTTTGCCTATGGTAAAATTTTGCCATACACTTTTGCCATATACGTATGGCAAAATTTTGCCATACATGTATGGCAAAAGTGTATGGCAAAATTTTGCCATAGGCAAAACCCCATAGGAATATCCTATGGCATTTTTTATGGCAAGCCTATGGCAAATTTTCCTAAGGGTGCTCATCATTATTTTTACTCCTAAAATATCACTACTATTTTGATCAATAAAAAAATATATCACAACTATGATAATATGTATAATTAACTATGTTTTAGTTGAATTTATGAACTGTTACAATTGACCCCGTAAGTGGGGACAATTGTAACAACTGCACGACTGTCAAAAATTGTTAATAACTAATATAATAATATTTAAAATCAGGTATTTATTTTCTTTCTAGTAGAGGATAGTCTACTTTACTCGTCTGTCAATTAATACTAATAATATATTGGATTTTTTGTTAGTTAAAAATAGTTAAGTAAAAAATGTTACAATTGACCCCACTCTCCCCTACCCTTAGGAAAATTTGCCATAGGTTTGATATAAAAAATGCCATAGGATATTCCTATGGGGTTTTGCCTATGGCAAAACTTTGCCATACACTTTTGCCATACATGTATGGCAAAATTTTACCATAGGCAAAACCCCATAGGAATATCCTATGGCATTTTTTTATATGGCAAAATTTTGCCATACGTATATGGCAAAATTTTGTAATAGGCAAAACCCCATAGGAATATCCTATGGCATTTTTTTATATGGCAAAATTTTGCCATACGTATATGGCAAAAGTGTATGGCATAATTTTGCCATAGGCAAAACCCCATAGGAATATCCTATGGCATTTTTTTATATGGCAAAATTTTGCCATACGTATATGGGAAAATTTTACCATAGGTAATAGGAATATCCTATGGCATTTTTTATATGGCAAATTTTTGCCATAAAACTAAGATGTGCTACAGCTTATGACGAAATATTTTTCCATAATGGTGCACCTTTGCCATACAGCAATGGCAACATTTCTCTTTGATATTTTACCATACATCAAAAAATAGTTACTTACAAGAACCTTTCGCAATCCTTAGGAAAATTTGCCATAGGTTTGCCATAAAAAATGCCATAGGATATTCCTATGGGGTTTTGCCTATGGCAAAATTTTGCCATACACTTTTGCCATACATGTATGGCAAAATTTTGCCATACGTATGTGGCAAAAGTGTATGGCAAAATTTTACCATAGGCAAAACCCCGTAGAAATATCCTATGGCAAATTTCTGCCATACATGTATGGCAAAATTTTGCCATAGGCAAAACCCCATAGGAATATCCTATGGCATTTTTTTATATGGCAAAATTTTGCCATACGTGTATGGCAAAAGTTTATGGCAAAATTTTGCCATAGGCAGAACTCCATAGGAATATCCTATGGCATTTTTTTATATGGCAAAATTTTGCCATACGTATATGGCAAAAGTGTATGGCAAAATTTTACCATATGCAAAATCCCATAGGAATATCCTATGGCATTTTTTTATATGGTAAATTTTTGCCATTAAACTAAGATGTGCTACAGCTTATGACGAAATATTTTTCCATAGGCTATGGTACACTTTTGCCATACAGCTATAGCAACATTTCGCATTGATATTTTATCATGCATCAAAAAATAGTTGCTTACAAGAATCTTTCGCAATGGATATTAAAAATGCAATACTTAATAATTCTAGAATAAATATGTATCCGGAAAGCTTCTTTTTAAAAAAAATTCTTTGATAAACTTCTCCTGTTTCACTTGCAGAATCCTTTCTAAATGCTGTTCTTATTCAAATAAATTTTAAATGGTTAGTACTAACCGTTAGAAAATGGGTCCGGCCGCCGGAGCGAGTGGGGAAAGTATTGGTTATGTTGATTAGGAACAAAATATATTGAGTACAGGCAACCAATATTTGTTAAAACTGTAAAAAACAAGAAAATAGAAAGTGAGTCTGGAGGTCGGAGCGAGTATAAAAAACGTTAATTTGATTGATTGGTATCATAATTAGTTAGATGAGCTCAGATATTAGAGGAACCTAAAAGAAAGCAAATTTAAATAATGGTCCGATGGTCGGAGCAAGTATGAAATTTTTTTAAATTTTGATATGTGATACTAAACTAAAAATTAAACAGACTACTAAAACAATAAAATACTATTAAAACTCAAAAGATAAAGAGTGGGGCAGGTGGTCGAAGCGAAATTAGTTTAAAATAGACCAAACGGGACAAAAGCCGAATGTGTAACGGTGCTGCCAGTGGTGGCATGTGAACAAAATTTTATCGATAAAAAAGATGGTATTGGACTACGAAAAGCTAAGAATAGAAAACAGGCTAAATTAGTTGATCCCCTACTAGTGAGGGATATAAAACTCAGAAAATTTATGTTGAGTTGTGTTAAGCACAGTTAGAAAAGAGAACGCAATATCGAAACATTGGTAAGTACAAAACATGTTTAAGACATGATTAAAATTGGTAAAATTAATAATTGCTATTTACACTTGGTCAGGGATAGTAAATAAAAATCAATTGGGTATAGGGCATCGCTATGACGAAAAAGTTGTAAACTTAAGGCCATATCACACTTAAAGAAATTCGTCCAACTCAACCTTCAACTCAACCTCAACTTCAACTTTTCGTCCAACTTCGTCCGAAAACATAGGTGTGCTATACTTATCCGAGTTGGATCAACTATTGTTCAACTCTTTCATAAGGAGAGATTAAATTGTTAAAAGCACTTTTGGTAACAGCAGCAGATGATTTGGCCAGGGACTGTTCCGTTGATAATATTGAAGCAAAATAATTGTCAACCCAGTAATCCAGCAAATCTAGTTAAGTGATGACCCTAAGCTATGTATAAATATGTAACAGAACATTGTACAAATATATGTGGATAGTTAAGAAATATTAGTTGTATGATAATAAAACACAGAGACATGATAAAAACAATTTAATGGCAAGCAAAACTTAAACACAAAATAAAAATATAAAGCCCTAACGTATGTAAGATAATGTAAAAAAGCATTGCAAGAACCTAAGTGGATTAAAATCAAAAACTAATGAGAATGTAAACACTGACTTTGATATTGATATATGACAGCAATAAAATTTAATTATCACCGAACAAGTTAAAATAATTAAAAAATTTTAATTATTAAAGAAATGATGATCTGGCTTAATCATAAGCACTTAACTGCGTTTTTCATCATGAAGATTGTTTACAAATTGCTATGGGGAATAGAACACCATTAATAATGGAAAAGTGTTGTGATTTTAAAAATTTATATAAAATCAGAGGGAGGGGATAAAATAAAAAGGAAGATGTCGTTTAATCAGAAACAGTTGGGAGAAAGAAATATAAAAATTTTAGATAAAAATATAAACAGCAAGATATTAATTAAAGTGTACTATGTCAGCGTTAACAAATAGCAAAATTTAACACAGCGAAAACCTATACCCAATTGCGACACATTTTAAAAAGATACAGATAATAAAAGTACCAGACGGCCAAAAATTAAAAACTTAATAAATTCAGATAGATAATCGCATAGGCGTTTGCAATAAAGTGTTTTTGACCAAGAATGAGATCGAAAAAATATTAAAATAAGTCGCCAAAGTTAGCGAAAGATTCCACTTGCAGTGGATGACACGTTAATATGGCGGTCTGATACGCTAAGCCTAAAAGAATAGAACATCGGATTTCAAACACTCAAAAATTGGAAAATTGGCCACCCAGTGGCCGGAAAAGACTCACCAGGAATGCTTTGTGGGACTACATGTTGAATTTAATTAACTTCGGGGTGAAAATATGGATATTTATTTCTTTTAGAAGATGTTTTTGAGGACTCCATAGAAGTTGTTGTTTCGTTGGTGGAGATCTGGATCAGCTTTTCTCTATGGTATATTGCCATACGAATTTCTGTGGTTGCCATAGGCCAATGGTGACGTGCCATACAAATCCTTATGGTTACCATTGGTCTATGGTATACTGCCATACAAATCTTTATGGTAGCCATAGGCTTTTGGGGTTTTGCCATACAAATCTCTATGGTAACCATAGGCGTATGGTATCTTGCCATATAAATTTCTATGGTAGCCATAGGCTTATGGGATTGTGCCATACAAATCTCTATGGTAACCATAGGCGTATGGCATCTTGCCATACAAATTTTTATGGTAGCCATAGGTTGCCATAGATTACCATAGGCTTCTCTATGGCAAATTTTCCTAAGGGTAAAGTTTTGCCGTCATGTTTAGACTCATCCTGTATAGAAAAAAAAACTAAATATAGAAAATACTTAAAAGACTAAATGTATAAGATAAAGTACAAAAAAAAATCAAAGCTTAACTTTTGATTAACATAACTTTGCATTAAATGCTGAGTTTGTACGAAGATTTTGTATAGGCACCACTTGGAAAATCATATTAAGCTGCAAAAAATGTAAAACTTTTTCTATGTTCTGAGTCTGAATTTAGTAATGTGCTAAGACATGTTCATAATGACGAAAAATTGGCGAAACCCATAATTTGTTTTGAATAGGATTCGACGAAGTATATATTGTGAGAGAGCAAGTAGTTCTTGTAGAGATGTAAACTACAAAGATCTGTGCTTTTATTCAAAGAGATATTGCACAAAAGAAAAGGAAAAAGCGTACTATAAAGTAAGACGATTTTTATTTGAAATGTTTTTTTTTAAATTATTATATGTAACAATAGTTAAATAGTTGTTATAGTTACTATTTTTTTATTATATAATATTAATATCAGTTTAGTTACTATATTCATTTCTAACATTATTATATCAATAAAACTATTACAGTATTGAACTTAATTAAAATTAAGAGTAACATCACTTACTATTTCAAGAATTAAGAAGAAAGTTAAAATGAAATGAGTTAAAGCACAAGCATACTTTAATACTGAATGAGTACAAGCAAATGCTTCTATACGATAAACGAACTTTCTATTTGCGGCAAAGAATTAGGAAGATTTGAAAGATCTTGTTTGAAGCTTATAGAAATCCTTAATTTACTATTGTATACCTGCCAACTTTTACGCATTTCGCGTAAAATTTTATTTCTATATTTAAAGTGGTAGTAAAGTGTATGCTTTCTATATATTCCATGCATTTATAAATTTAAATTATAATCTTTTTGAATACCACTATTTATAAAAATATTAAGAATATATATAATAATATGTACTACAGATGTGTTAACCCCAAAGGGCCGTAAGGCCTCAGACGCCCAGTTCCACTACAACGAACGAAGTGTTAACCCTTTGGGGACTGGTGATTCAGAAAAGCATTCGTGCAAAATTAAAATCAGGTTGTAATTGAATAAAAAACGGTAACTTAAATGTAGTCGTAGCTAATTTGACAGACTTACTTTGCTTTTACTTTAATTAACACGTTCACGTCGGGGTGACCCACCGGTGGGTCACGCTAGAATAAAAACTGGTAACAAATAAATTTCATTTTTTAGTTTTTTTCCGGGAAAAATAAAAATCCATAACTACCAATTGTTTTTTAACGGATGCAATTTTTATATTGAATTGCTTCTTCGCCGTAATAAATTTTCTTCCAGTGAATTGTTATTGTTGAGAATAGATTAACTCCTCCCGAATATTATCTAATATTGAAGTAGTTCTTCTACCAATATTTTCTCTTTTCCCGTACCAGTATTTTCACTTTTCCCGGCGTGAACTTGTAATGCTAGTTTAATCATATATATAATCAATGCTAGTTCAAAGTATAGCTGAATACTTTTATTTTGAACAAAGTAATGGTGAATTAAATCCCTTAGGAAAATTTGCCATAGGCTTGCCATAAAAAATGCCATAGGATATTCCTATGGGGTTTTGCCTATGGCAAAATTTTGCCATACACTTTTGCCATACATGTATGGCAAAATTTTGCCATACGTATATGGCAAAAGTGTATGGCAAAATTTTACCATAGGCAAAACCCCATAGAAATATCCTATGGCAAATTTCTGCCATACATGTATGGCAAAATTTTGCCATAGGCAAAACCCCATAGGAATATCCTATGGCATTTTTTTATGTAGCAAAATTTTGCCATACGTATATGGCAAAAGTGTATTGCAAAATTTTGCCATAGGCAAAACCCCATAGGAATATACTATGGCATTTTTTATATGGTAAATTTTTGCCATTAAACTAAGATTTGCTACAGCTTATGACGAAATATTTTTCCATAGGCTATGGTACACTTTTGCCATACAGCTATAGCAACATTTCTCGTTGATATTTTATCATACATCAGAAAATAGTTACTTACAATAATCGTTCGCAATGTATATTAAAAATGCAAAACTTAATAATTGTAGAATAAATATATATCCAGAAAGCTTTTTTTAAAATTTCTTTGATGAACTTCCCCAGTTTTACTTGCAGAATCCTTTCTGAATGCTGTTCTCATTCAAATAAATTTTATATGGTTAGTATAACCATTAGAAAATGGGTCCGGCCGCCGGAGCGAGTGGGGAAAGTATTGGTTATGTTGATTAGGAACAAAATATATTGAGTACAGGCAACCAATATTTGTAAAAACTGTAAAAAACAAGAAAATAGAAAGTGAGTCTGGAGGTCGGAGCGAGTATAAAAAACGTTAATTTGATTGATTGGTATCATAATTAGTTAGATGAGCGTCAGATATTAGAGGAACCTAAAAGAAAGCAAATTTAAATAATGGTCCGATGGTCGGAGCGTGTATGAAATTTTTTTAAATTTTGATATGTGATACTAAGCTAAAAATTAAACAGACTACTAAAACAATAAAATACTATGAAAACTCAAAAGATAAAGAGTGGGGCCGGTGGTCGAAGCGAAATTAGTTTAAAATAGACCAAACTGGACAAAAGCCGAATATGCAACGGTGCTGCCAGTGGTGGCATGTGAACAAAATTTTATCGATAAAAAAGATGGTATTGGACTATGAAAAGCTAAGAATAGAAAACAGGCTAAATTAGTTGATCCCCTACTAGTGAGGGATATAAAACTCAGAAAATTTATATTGAGTTGTGTTAAGCACAGTTAGAAAAGAGAACGCAATATCGAAACATTGGTAAGTACAAAACATGTTTAAGACATGATTAAAATTGGTAAAATTAATAATTGCTATTTACACTTGGTCAGGGATAGTAAATAAAAATTAATTGGGTATAGGGCATCGCTATCTCGAAAAAGTTGTAAACTTAAGGAGAGATTAAATTGCTAAAAGCATTTTTGGTAACAGTCGCAGATGATTTGGCCAGGGACTGTTCCGTTGATAATATTGAAGCAAAATAATTGTCAACCAGTAATCCAGCAAATCTAGTTAAGTGATGACCCTAAGCTATGTATAAATATGAAACAGAACATTGTAGAAATATATGTGGATAGTTAAGAAATATTAATTGTAAGATAGTAAAACACAGAGACATGATAAAAACAATTTAATGGCAAGCAAAAATTAAACACAAAATAAAAATATAAAGCCCTAACGTATGTAAGATAATGTAAAAAAGCATTGCAAGAACCTAAGTGGAATTAAAATAAAAAACTAATGAGAATGTAAACGCTGACTTTGATATTGATATATGACAGCAATAAAATTTAATTATCACCGAACAAGTTAAAAGAATTTAAAAAAATTTAATTATTAAAGAAATGATGATCTGGCTTGATCATAAGCACTTAACTGCGTTTTTCATCATGTAGATTGTTTACAAATTGCTATGGGGAATAGAACACCATTAATAATGGAAAAGTGTTGTGACTTTAAAAATTTATATAAAATCAGAGGGAGGGGATAAAATAAAAAGGAAGATGTCGTTTAAACAGAAACAGTTGGGAGAAAGAAATATAAAAATTTTAGATAAAAATATAAACAGTAAGATATTAATTAAAGTGTACTATGTCAGCGTTAACAAATAGCAAAATTTAACACAGCGAAAACCTATACCCAATCGCGACACATTTTAAAAAGATACAGATAATAAAAGTACCAGACAGCCGAAAATTAAAAACTTAATAAATTCAGATAGATAATCGCATAAGCGTTTGCAATAAAGTGTTTTTGACCAAGAATGAGATCGAAAAAATATTAAAATAAGTCGCCAAAGTTAGCGAAAGATTCCACTTGTAGTGGATGACACGTTAATATGGCGGTCTGATACGCTAAGCCTAAAAGAATAGAACATCGGATTTCAAACACTCAAAAATTGGAAAATTGGCCACCCAGTGACCGGAAAAGACTCACCAGGAATCCTTTGTGGGACTACATGTTGAATTTAATTAACTTCGGGGTGAAATAATGGATATTTATTTCTTTTAGAACATGTTTTTGAGGACTCCATAGAAGTTGTTGTTTCGTTGGTGGAGATCTAAATCAGCTTTTCTCTATGGTATACTGCCATACAAATCTTTAAGGTTACCATTGGCCTATGGTATACTGCCATACGAATTTCAGTGGTTGCCATAGGCCAATGGTGACGTGCCATACAAATCCTTATGGTTACCATTGGTCTATGGTATACTGCCATACAAATCTTTATGGTAGCCATAGGCTTTTGGGGTTCTGCCATACAAATCTCTATGGTAACCATAGGCGTATGGTATCTTGCCATATAAATTTCTATGGTAGCCATAGGCTTATGGGGTTGTGCCATACAAATCTCTATGGTAACCATAGGCGTATGGCATCTTGCCATACAAATTTCTATGGTAGCCATAGGTTGCCATAGATTACCATAGGCTTCTCTATGGCAAATTTTCCTAAGGGATAAATCAAACAATTATAACTCCGCTCACAAATAAACTGCTAAAGAATTACTCTGATTACCAGTTTTATCTTCTTACTCTGGTTGATACGGTTTTATGTTGTCACGTATTTGTGACAGTCGGCGCGAAAGGGTTTATCCATATGTTTCTGCCTAAAATTGTAATTTAAATTCCATTTTACTACCACTGGAAAAAATCATCCTCGAATGGATTAAAAGTTGGTAGGAAGGCTACTGCAGAATTTGAATTTTAACACATTGGATAGAATGGAGTTCAATGTTTACATTAAAATTATTTTTTAATTATAGTGGTATATTTAAGAAATAAGCTTTTTTTTTTCTAAGTTCATTTTGGTTGATGCAAATTTTGTATGAAAGAAAAAGATCCAATTTCTAAAACCTTCAAGTATGATTTTTCAAATTGCGCCAACAGTTTTGCCGAATAAAATCTTCCGAAATATTTGTTGCTTAAAAAAAATTGTTTACATAGAGTTTCAGTTAGTATAGCATTGTTTCCATTCTTTTGTCCATGTATTTATTATGCTTTAACATTAATTATTGCAATGGCTTTTGAGAGTATTTTCTCAAGATTGTATTTTTAGACTAAAATTACTTACATTTTGATTTTACTTGCTTTTTTTCATGAGTAACAATAGATTAAGTAATAAGTTTTTAAACAAACCTTGAGTATTCATCTGATGTTCAAATTAGTCACGCATCGGTGTCATATACATTAAAGAGCATCCTATTGGAGTACTTACGTACGTGTAATAAAAACAAATATGCAAAGAGAAGAAAATTCTGACAAAATAAGATTAACTTGATCAAATACAAAGTGAAATACTGTTGTTTCTAATGCCTCTGACCAATGCCAGCAAGCTGGATTGGCAAAACCAAGCAAATTTAATGTAGAGGTTGCGTTTCTTGTTTTTCAGTGGTATTTCTTGCTTTTCACCAATGGCCAGGAATACGTAATAAGTCACACACACGTGATAGCCCAATTATAGGGCGGACTCATTCATACTTGCGTTCATTCATCCACATATCGTAATTTTGAACTGAACCAGAGAACAATCAATCTCCGATTCAGTACCCTATGAGGTATACATTTGTTATGGGAACAACGAGGACTTTGTGATCTGACAGATTTAGCCTGCGCTAGTCACCATTTAGTACACGGGGAGTCTTCGGCTTGTAGGGATCGAACTCAAGACCTCTTGGGCATGAACACAACGCCCTACCGATCAGACTATCTCTGCCCCTAAGTGAAATACTAAATGCAGTGAATAACATGAATAAGGCAATATGTGCAAACGGTATATTTGATGAAAAAAGTAACTATGTACAAAAGGATAATTATATACAGAGGATGAAAAATAAAAATGGTGCTACGTAATTATGTACTAAGATGAGATTTATAATCAACAGAGACGTGAGGAACCTAACATGGGGCCCCTTCTCCCCTGCGGCTTCTTGCAACTTCACGGAAGGGAAACTCCCCTATCGAGTATAAAATAGAATCAATGGAAGCGCAGGATGATGATTAACAAGCATTATTGGAGTATAATTTGGACAGACAGGTGCCGGAAAGAAGAAAAGCAGTAACTGCTGAATCTTATATTTTCCTTGAGAAATTCTGTGTAGAAAATATTGTTTAAGCCACCAGCATTGTTGGTTTGGACATAGTTGAAAAATTTTATATTAAGTTTAGCTATATAGTTGTTTATGACACCCGGTGGCTGAGGGGTAGCGAGTTGCGCTCCCGTGCCACAGGTTCTGGATCCGATCCTCGGGCCGGGCAAGGTTGACTAAGGTTTTCATCCTTTCAGTGGGTCGATAAATGAGTGCCAAGCATGCTTGGGAACTAAACACTGGGGGTTCCGCTTTCGGCTGACCACCGGATCGGAACATCTGCTCCTGCACCCCAGAGCCCAAAGTCTAGAAAACTAGGCACAGTAGGCCCTGGCCTTCTATGTGCTGTCGCGCCACTGAGATTAGTTTTAAATAGTTGTTTATGTCGTCTATCTTTAGCTCTCTTCTAATAGTGTTTTGCTCAAGGCTCTTGGGGCTCCGATTATCCATCTAATGATCTTGGCTTCAGTAGTTGATAGTCTGTTTATTAAAGTGTCCGATAAAGTGATGAAGGCAAGAAATGAGTATAGGTCGGATGCATTGGAACTGTATGACTCTCCTGTGAAAGTGAGTTCAGATTTAGAATTAGCTTTAGTGTGCCTTTCCTCTTTAGTATGCCTTAACCCGTTAGGGACGGGTGATTCATAAAAGCATTCGTACAAAATCAGAATCAGGATGTAAATAAATAAAAAACGGTAGCTTAAATGTAGGCGTTGCTAATTTGACGGACTCACTTTGCTTTTACTTTAATTATTGTTAGTTTAATCATATACATAATCAATGTTAGTTCAAAGTATAACTAAATTATTTTATTTTGAACTAAAGTAATGGTGAATTAAATAAATCAAACAATTATAACCCCGTCCACACATAAACTGCTAAAGAATTACTTTAATTACCAGTTTTATCTTCTTACCCTGATTGATACGGTTTTATGCTGGCACGTATTTGTGAAAGTCGGCGCGGAAGGGTTAAGAAGTGGAAATTAAATGATTCAGAAAAATAAAATGGATTGCTATTAAAATATTTGAACTATTTAAATATAGTGGTGGTTAACATTACTTGAAATGAAATCTTTCTTCCACTAGAAATACTATTTTCACTAAGCGAAGCAAATCGCATTCCAGTAAAAACCGAGTTTCCACGATGAAGAAAATATAAATGAGTGGTGGCTACGCTTTTTCAAGACTACTAAAAAATGCTTACACTTAGCTTTCTTTTGTTTGCACTTGTATACATTTCTTTTAAATAAAAAAAATATTAGTAGCTTAGTACTTTTAGATTTACCTCACTTTTGCTTTCACTTTAAAAAAAATTTCTAGTTCGTGGGAATCCTGTAAAAGTGCAGGACTTCCAATGGTCCACAAAACGTTCTAAACTGGATGCAAAATTCATGAGCTAAAAACTTTATTTAGAAAAAAAAATAATCATTACATTTTTCGTGATTATGAAAGGTATAGAAAACTATTACATTTATAAAAGTCTGAAGCATGCTAGATGAAAATTATCTAAATGAAAGTGGATGCGAAATTGTAATAACTTCTATTTATTTTGATTATTTGTTTGCTACCACTTGGATATTTTTGGTGACTTTTGGAGCACTAAAGTAGCGCTATGTTTGAAATTTCAAATTATTTATATGTAGTGGTTGGCAAATTCAATCAAAATCAAATATACCAAATTTAAAAAATATGCATTAAAACATAAATTTTGCTACCACTAGGAAAATTTTCATAGATAACTCAGCAAGTAGATTTCTCTGATAATTAAAATATATTTGTTGAAAGGTACCTACCGTGAATGATACAGAGAAAAACATGTATAGGACATCGTGGGAGGATGCAAATGAAGTAGCCTCAACCGAGGACATGTTCCAATCTTGTCACAAATCTGTTTATGGAAAAAATATAAACTGTTCGTAAGTAACGTTTTTGTCTCGTATATTCGATAAATAAAAGAGATACGCGAAACGATTCCGGGACTGGCATAATGGAGAAATATTTAGAAAATTGTAGAGAATATTTGAAGAGTATTAGTCTTCTGAACTTCCTAAAGCTTTAAGCTAAGATGCAGAGAATAATAATTACAAAACAGTAGAGAAAGTTTAAGGCTTATTAAAAGTTTTCTGAACTTCCTAAAGCTTTTAATTTTCTACTTGTATTGTAGTCGATGCAAGCTTTTAATTTTGTACTTGTATTGTGGTCGATGCAAGCTTTTAATTTTGTACTTGTATTGTGGTCGATGCAAGCTTTTAATTTTGTACTTGTATTGTGGTCGATGCAAGCTTTTAATTTTCTACTTGTATTGTGGTCGATGCAAGCTTTTAATTTTCTACTTGTATTGTGGTCGATGCAAATTTTGCATGGATAAAAAGAACACCATTTTTAAAAGGTTCACGCATGATTTTTCAAATCGTACAAACAATTTTGTCGTGTATATATATATATATATATATATATATAGTTCCTGTGCTGTAAGCTGATCTTGCTAGAAATCCAACCAGATTATGTAAGCTGCAAGTTAGACCCCGTGCGAATTTCCTTTCCCTAAGACACGAGAGACGCGGGAGCGCGTTTTGGACGAGAGGCAGGGGAGCGCGTTTTGGAACTAACAAAAAACGAGACGCATAATGGATTCCAGAGAGGAGTAGCAATAATTTTCTTTTTACATCACAAAGACGAACTCATTTATTTTTGTGTTATTTATGTGTTCGCTTATCGTCCATCTTTATGAAAATTTAGCGTTTAATATATGTTTTGTTAAAGTATAGTGTCTCTTATTTTCAAAGACGACCACTCATGCCGTCCCCATATATATATATATATATATATATATATATATATATATATATATATATATATATATATATATATATATATATATATATATATATATATATATATATATATATATATATATATATATATATATATATATATATATATATATACATATATATATATATATATATATATATATATATATATATATATACATATTTTAATCCTGATCAATTGAGATTCAAAACTTTCCTAAATCAATTTTAGCATCAACTCCTCTTCGAGTAACGTTCACTTACTTGATTTATCAGTAATCAATTTCACTTGTATTGATGATAAGTTTCATAAACTTTATTTCAGAATTAAACGATTCCCTTCAGTAACAAAATACAATAATCCAACTTATTGCTACACAATTGATTCACAATTGCAGCAACCGCATGCGAAAGATGATATTTACCCGAATTCCTTAAGTAAGTATTTTCTTTTACTTTGAATTTAAATCTCTCTAAATGTACATGCTTTTTAAAACTAAATAAACAAGCAAATAGGTACAAAATTGGTTGCCAGGAAAGCTATAACAAAGTAATAGTTAGATCATTTTAATTTAAAAGTTGAACTTGATTGAGCAACAATTATTTTCTCAAGACGTTAAACAGCTAACTCGTCACACTCTTTACACTAGTTTAAGTAAATAAAATCTTAACTACTGACCTTAGTGTTAAATTATAGGGAAATTCTAATTATTTTACAAGAAAGATCATATATTTTCTTGTGGGGCACTTCTCAAAAAGGTAGAGACAATAATGTAATGTTAGCTACATCTAATTTTAAATCCTACTGATACTTATGTTATATACTTATGTTATATACACAGTCGGACCTCTATTTAACGAAATAGCTAAATCCCGATAATCAGTTCGGTATATGGAAAATTCGTTAAATGGAAAATCATCTTTTGAAGTACTTTAAGGACACAAAATAGGTTTTAAATTCATAAATACTAGACATAATTAAAATAGCAATGGATACATCTTTATATAGTGGAGGAGTATCTACTAATTATTTTATAAATCTTAATCATAAAATAAATCTGTATGGAAAGCAAAGAATAAAGCAAAACATTATCCTGTGTTACACAATTATGCTATATGCATTTTCAACTAAAAAAAAGCTTAATTTATGCATAAAATTATAGTTGCATTTATTATAAAAGTAATTTTACACATTCATTACCCCATGCGTTCTAAAGTCTAATTGCTACTGACAAAATCCGTTAATTCTGTCGCTTATGTTAGAGTTTTTCGTTTGAAATGCGAACACAAAGAGAAAGTGATTTTACTGCTTTCTCCAAAAGTTTCTAGGCTTCGAAATTCAATTCAAGGCTATTTCCTCCATAAAATGCGTTAGCAAGTTTTAAATGTTCTGAAATATTTTGGGAAATAGGGAAAAGGGATCTCAAAGAAAAGTTCATTAAATAGAAAATTCACTTCGCTATTTGGAAGCTATTTTACAAAGAAATTTCCAAAATGTTCTTGGCTCCTTGAAAAAATTCGCAAAATGGAAGTTCGTTATATAGAAGTTCGACTGTAATTATCATGTATGCGATTACTATGTATATTATGATTATTTTTATGATGCACGCCATGCATTTCATATTGCAGAGCGTATGCAGCGTAAGCCGTGACTATGGCACAAGTTGTAGTTAAAACCACTATAAGTATTCAAGTTAACATCATTTTAACTGAGAGAGAGACTTAATGATATTTGTAAATTCGATATTTTTTCAATATATTAATTTATCATAAATCATTTTAGGCTTTTTCATGAAACTTCGAACATTTCCAGAAGAATATTTATTTTATGACGACCCTGTGGGGATCCATCTTGTGGTACATGATCGTAAAACCCTTCTAAATCCTTATCTGGATGGTTTTATGATGAAAGGTGGATACAGATACAAGATTTTTGTTTCAGCGGTAAGAATGATACTTTTCCCATTTTTTTTCAAAAGTTCCAGTGTTGAAGACTAATAAGTTTTATGCACAAAAACAAAAAGAATGATTGAAAAGAAAAACGGAAAGAATGAAAGAAAATATAGGACTGAGAAAAATTTCACAGTTGAGAACCAATGATCTTTAAAACCCATAAAGGGATTATTAGATGATGTAACAAAAGATGAAGCCATAATGGATATTACCATCACCT
The DNA here is from genome assembly GCF_982258835.1 of Parasteatoda tepidariorum. Lineage (NCBI taxonomy): Eukaryota > Metazoa > Arthropoda > Arachnida > Araneae > Theridiidae > Parasteatoda > Parasteatoda tepidariorum. The sequence goes on from NC_141759.1 coordinate 61,625,715, forward strand.
CCTATAGCAGAATGCCTCCACACGCGATTTTATAAGTCTGCGCAGATTACTTAAAAAGCGAACCAGTTGTGCGTATGAACCCAAATTCTATTTTAAAATTACTTGAGAGAAATTTATCATATATAACTGAGATTTGAATCGGTAGTGATTGAAAAGTAAATAAGACAAACCAATCATATTCATAAATTAAAAAAAATTTTAGACATATATTTGCTACCACTTTCTAATATTACGTTGAGTAAAAAGTTTTCCGCCAAAAAAAAGAGTTGTTAAATTGTAAATACATACAAAATCGGAAAAGCTAATGAGGATAGTAATCTCCATCCAAATTAACAATGATCTGCCAGCGTTTTGGCAATTTTTCAATCCCTTCTACGAAGAACTGTGGCGTGCGCGAGTCCAGAAAGCGATTGACCTCATTTATAACCTCGTCATTTGAAGGGAAGATTGTGCTATCAAGATGCAGCTACAGATCAGAAATCATATAGTAATCAGAAGGCGCCATATCATGATAGTATCGTGGAAGTTGCGTCAAATCCCACTCCAGAGTGTAGAGCGTCCAGTCGGTCATCGCACTAACATGTTGCCGGGCTTTATCTTGACGAGAAAGAACCACCTTCCTTATGAACTCATTTTTTTGTTTTTCGCACAAAGCATCGCTAACTTTGATTAGCATATTTCAGTATATTGTACTGCTGATAGCCTGCCTGATTTTCAGGTACTTCTTATAGATAATTCCACAACAATCCCACCAGATACAGAGTAGCACCTTTTTGTTAGTCAGTGTTCGTCTTGCTACCGAATTTGCTGATTCCCCGGGTGCAGACCATCCTCCTATACGGCTTGTATTGTTGTTGTACACCCCCATTTTTCATCACAGCTCACAAATCTGTCCAGAATGTTCCCTTTTCTTTGATCTCTGAGCAGAGCCAAACAGGAAGCTTTTCTCCTGCCTTCAACAGTCAATTTGCGAGGCACTCAGCGGTTAAACTTAAACGTAAGATTTATGCGTTTGAGAGTATTAACTATTGTTTTTTTTTGCAAACGTCAAGCTCTAACGCAATAGTTCCTGTAAAAACATTTCTGTCTTGATCAATGATTTGCTTTGACTGGTCACAATCAACCTCAATATAGCGGTCAGAACGTGGCTCATTTTCAGTGTCGAAATTCCCAGCATTAAACTTTCGAAACCAAACTTTTACTGCATCATAAGAAACAGTATTGAAGCCTAAACTTTCTCACATTTTTTGTGGCATTCAGTTGAAACTGAGTTTATTTCGGAAAAAATAATGCATAATCGTTCTGATCTGTTGACGCAATTGCTCCATTTTAAACATTCTTTTGGTACACAAGATAATAAAGTTTTGGTAAAAAAATTACACAATTGTGTAGTTCCAACCTTCAGCTTTAGAATGCAAAAACCAGTTTGGAGAAAGGTTTACTACCACGGGAATGGCTGCTGTTGTACGGAGGTATCTTCCTTTGGTGGAAAACGTTTTACTCAATCAGATATTTAACTCTATTTACTCTATCAGATTGGATTTTATATTAAATGGCTCTTTCGTAAACTGGTTTACCTTCATAGTGGTCTGATCGAACTACCTATAAAAAGCCGTGTGGAGCCTTTCAGTTATAGGATGCCTTGATTTTACCATCTGAAAACGAAAGAAAAAGTAAAGGAAGACCAACTAAATTCAGAAAAATAATTATTTTTTGGCTAATGCTTGAAAGTACTTTTAATGAGACGTGTTTACATGTGAGTACTTTTGATTTACTTTTAAAATGTTCTTTCTTTTCTTGGATATACATCTCTAAATTCATTTGCACGTAATATAATTTTTTTTTTCAAAATAAGAAACTTCTTTCCTTTAGTAAGGACAATGAACAGATCTCTATTGGAGGGGTGACAACTGCTGCACTTTGAGCAAAACATCTAATGAAGGGATAGATATTTAAAAACTGAAATTTGCAGTTCTTAGATTGATTGTGGCATCATTTTAAAAGTCTCACGATGCGAGGAATCTTAGTACCAGTCTTGCGGATTTAACTGGGCACCTGGGACGCGAAGCGACCCGTGATGAAAGGAATGGAATCAAGTGATGCTATATACATAAATTTCGAACTATTCATTGATAGTAATAAACAAAATAAATTTAAATCAAATTTATTAAAGTACGAATCACATATTAAGAGGCAAATTTTGCTACCATTAGAAAAACATTGGAAGTTCTGTTATTGTGCTGAGAGATTGTATAGTATAATATCTCAGTTTACGAATATTTGAGTTTCGCGCAAAATAATTTTACCAATAGTGGAGGACTTAAGCCGAAGTATTGTTAAAATTCAATTCGTATAAAACTTACTAGATGTAATATCATGCATTTTTCAAATTTAATCCTTCTTTCTTCTTTATTTAAATAAACTAGGCACCTGGGCCGCGAGGCGGCCCCTATCCCATTCATCATTAAATTACATACAGTAAGGTAAACATTGATACAGTAAGGTAAACATTGATTTGGCAAACATTGTGGTAGCCATAAAAAATCAAGCCGTTTGCTTGTGAAATAATAAAACAATGAAAAAATTCAATATGACAAATTGACATTTTTACATAACATTAGAAATATTGATTGTAGACTTAAATTTAAAATAAAGATAAAACATGAGTTGATGTGTACAATATTGATATTTGAAAAATGAAAGACATTATTGATGAATATAGATAAATCATATCTTGATACATGATAAAATAACATATTTGGAGAAAATGCAGTAAATATATTTTATCAGAGAAATATTGCTCATTAAATACAATAGAATTTGCAAAAGAATTTAACGTACATAGGTTTATAAATATATATGCATAAATTGGCTATATTATCAGAAAATAAATTGGAATGTAATTTAATTTAACTTAAGTAAAAGTCTGCTGTGAAAAGTTCAGTCAATTTAACTTGAGAGTCTTGAAAATAAAAATAGAACTCACTGAGATTGAGATGTTTCCCCGATGACCCCCCGCAGAAGGCGGAGCACTTCTTCATTTTTGAGCAATTCTTGTAATTCTTTGATTAACGACACTAATCGGTGAGCAAGTTCAGGCGTCGAATTTAATGTTACTCGAGGGCTCCTTCTGTTGGGGCGGGTCTCGCACCCAGTAAAGTTGGCTGTGTGGTTTCAAATTTAAAATAAATTATTTATATACTGGATATTTATAATAACAATGGTGAAAAATTATTTTTATTTTAATTTATTGAAATAATACATACCTTTCCTTCAGCAGTAAAAGTCGAAGAGTATGTAGCATTATTATTCACGAAAAATATCAGTGGCTCGTAGGTGAGAGAATCCCTCTCATGAGACCACGATGAGCAAGAATAAAATATGCGCTAAATAATAAATAATTAAAAAAACATGCGCTAAATATTCATTCACAAGTTAGGGGTTAAATTTAATATATTGATTAAGTTGGAAAAGAGTAGAAACTGGTAGTAGCACAGTTTTATTTCTAGTTTGTTTTCAAACGAATAAAATATTCATGAAATTCGTGATTGTCATTTGTAAATGAAATTTTCAAACATTATTCAAATAATTAGAAATTACTAGTGCATTAAGTTGCTAATTAGCTAGGTACAATGTAAAATTTAGCGGAGCAGCAAGTAAGCAATGATTTGCCATTTACCTGAGAAAAAAATAGTTATTTTGAATCCTTTTTTTAGAACTTCAATATTTTAGAACTAATTATTTGTTTTCTCTTGTACTTTGATTTATAGCACAAAGTCAAAAGATTGAAGTATCCATATGTTACAAACTGCACTGAATATGAGAAGTTCTGGAGAGAAAACGATGGAATGGGGCCTTTAAGCCAAGCGGTACGCAAACAAATAAGTAAAATAATATGGTGATACATTACAAAACATTTTATTAGTTTTACCCGATAACCCTTTCTTTAAAAGAGTGCCTACTGTTGACGAGATTAAAAATCTCTTTTAGTAGTCCTGTTAATGACCGTTACTTTTAAAAAAAAACTTATTTTTATTCCCCTAAATCAGTTCGCTGGAGAAATTGTATCTTAGAAATTAATTAGCTCAAAAATCATTGAATTTGGATCGAGTAAACAGGCAGTAAACAAGGTTTTCACGGGTTACGAAACTTTTCGGAAGACATTCTGTTTATTGACGATACTTTAAAGTGCCACCTTCATAATTTTAAACGACCAAAGGCGGTACCAGAATTTCTTTCCTCTTGATCATTTCTTTCAAGAAGCCGAGACACTTGTATGTTCACCATTATATTATAGCAACTTAATTATCCACTTAGTTTAATCACTAGAGTCCTACCACTCTTTTTATAAATACAGGAACGAGTCACTACAAAAAATATTGCAAGTATAATCACTAGAGTCCTACCACTCCATTCATAAATGCAGGATCAAGTCACTACAAAATCTTGCATACGCCTCCTTTGTGTGGGATAGATTAACACAATAACTAGGATGAGATTTGCGTTTGAGGGTAATATTTTTTTCTAAGTGGCAAAATATATCTTTTACACAGAACTCTTAACCCCTTAGGGACGGGTGATTCAGAAAAGCATTCGTATAAAATCAGAATCAGGATGTAATCAAATAAAAAACGGTAACTTAATTTTAGTCGTTGCTAATTTGACAGACTTACTTTGCTTTTACTTTAATTATTGTTAGTTTAATCATATATATATATACAATGGTTGAAATCATATAAATCTCGGTGCACTGCCGCGATGCGGCATTAACCGATTCATCTGTAGTAGTAATTCGATGATGAGGAGTAGAGAGGTGGAATGGAGATGGGGGGAAGAGGTGGTGCTTATCACCAAAAATCGAGAGTGTATTTCGTGTGCTAGGGCAACGTCATATCCCTAAGGAAAAAGGCAGTGATTGGACTAAATTTAGTGTTATCGTCAATTAATTCAATATCTAAGAGTGAGTTAAAATTGCTGGTGGTACAGGTTTTTGCTTCATCGTAGAAATTTTGGTTTAAATTTTTTATATAGACGTTGATGTCATCAATTTTAAGATCCCTTTTTATACTATTATTATAATCAATGTTAGTTCAAAGTATAACTAAATAGTTTTATTTTGAACAAAGTAATGGTGAATTAAATAAATCAAACATTTATAATTCCGCCCGCAAATAAACTACTAAAGAAATACTTTGATTACCAGTTTTATCTTTTTACCCTGATCGATACGGTTTTGTGCTGGCACGTATTTGTGGCAGTCGGCGCGAAAGGGTTAATGAAGATAAATTAAAGACTCGTTAATAGATTTGCATTGCATGGTTTGAAACAAAAGAAATGCGCAAGATAACATCTTAAAAAATATGTCTTATTTTTTTTAAAAAAAAGTTAGAACAATAAAGAGTGTTTCATAATCATTAACCTTAATGTATACTTCATACCTCTTGCCAAAAGTTAAATGAAAAAAGTTGGAGTCATAAATTAATATTTAAACGAAGAAGAAACAAAAACGCTATTAAAATCTCTCAAACAACTAGTAAGGAAACTGAAAGGAAAAACAAGTAAAACTTTGATGAAAAACATCACGATAAAACTTGGGAGGTTTTTCATATAATCATTTTTCAAATTCTCGCCCTTTAACACGTTCACGCCGGGGAAAAGTGAAAATACTGGTAGAAGAACTATTTCAATATTAGATAATGTTCGGGAGAAGTTAATCTATTCTCAACAATAACAATTCACGGTAAGGAAATTTATCACAGCGAAGAAGCAATTCTATATAAAAATTGCATCCGTTAAAAACAATTGGTAGTAATGGATTTTTATTATTTCCGGAAAAAAACTAAAAAATGAAATTTATTGTTATCAGTTTTTACTCCGGTGCGCTGCCAAGATGAGACGATCTAGCGTGACCCACCGGTGGGTCACTCCGGCGTGAACGTGTTAAATCAGTAAACAGGCAAGTTTTCAATCCCGACTTCCACTGTAGGGAATCGTTAGAACCAGGGCTCGAAAAACAGCCCGTCCGCCAGTCCTCGGCGGTCAAAAATTCCCCGCGGACAACGAATTTCTCGAATCCGACGTCCGCGTGGACGGCCATTTTCCCTTTAATGTTCGTGATACATTTTCAATTTTTGTTATCTTACAAGAATCTAGCGCCTCACTTCTAAAATGATCCTCTAATCTAGAAAAAACGCAGCATACTGCGTATGGTGGAATTGGTGTTTTCTCTGTCTGGGAGAACTGCAGCGGTTGAAAGGAGCTTTTCAGCAATGAACTTACAGAAAAAAGAAAGAAAAACGCACTACGTACTGGTCTTAAACAAGAAGCGTTAAACGCAGTTAGGAACATCTACCTAAATGGAAGATCCCTTTCAGATTTCTATGCAGAAACCTCTGTAAATCATTGGCTTGATTGTGGAACTGGCAAACGTCATATTTGATTCATTTAAAAAAATACAGCACCCTCGGATAAATTGACATTCCAGATAAATTGACCTTTGTCATTTAAATTATTTCATAAAAGAAATAAATTATTTCATAAAAGAAATACTAGGTTACTATTAGTAACCTAGTATTTCTCTTATTACTGTATAATGTAATCCTAGTAACTACTAATTCATTGTGCAATTTATATAAATGTTTGTAATAAATAAAAGAAATCTTTATTTTAATTTATTTAGAAGTTACGGGTTAGTTTCAAAGGAGGAAGGGTATATTGTTGGACAAGCCGTCCTCGGTGACGGGTAAAATTTCTGAGTTTTTTCGAGCCCTGGTTAGAACTCTATAAATTTTTTGGAAATGTAAATATCAATTTGCAACCCCTGTAAGAAAACTTCACAGGCTGAAAAAGAAATCCTTATAAATATCCACGATATCAAAAAACGTCTCACTTGTAGTTACCTTTTAGACTTCATATGTGACAAGGAGTTCAAAAATATACATTAAGTGAGAACATAACAGAACACCTTGTACGCAATATTATGCAGTTTTATTTTTAATTATTTAGGAATGCATGGACTATTGTAAGTTTCGCATATTGCAATCTGAAAAGAATTGCATTGATGAATATACTTCATACTTACCTCACCAGGAAAGACTTTGCGATTTTGGTAAGTAAATTTTGATACCTATTCTCATTTCCGTAATATTTTTTACTTTTTTTATTCTTACATGATGGTTCGAGGGGATCTTTTGAACTGATCTTAGATGTTTTCACGTCATATTATTTTTCATTTAAAATTAAATTAAAAGCAAAACGAAGAAATAAATCTGTTACAATAAACATACCCAGATTTATAGGACCATTATCCGTTATTTTCCTCCCTTATAAATAAATACCCTGAAAATCTCACTTACCTGTTTCATTCATTAAGCTCTTCAATTATCCTATTTTTTTTCTTCATGAAGTTGCCTTTTAGATTACTTCAAGATGTTTAGTTTTAACGACTATACTCCAGAATAGCTTAAAACAGTGGTCGGCAAACTGTGGCTAGCAATTAGTATCAACACCTTTTAGAAGAGAGAATGCCTTTGCACGGGTTACTATAGACGAGAAATACAATTCTTTAGTAGTCTGAACATTGTGATATAGTTCTTATTTTTTATCAACCCACTGCGCAGTTCAGTTCTCCGAAAGTTGTGACATCTTTCTTACTTCTCCCCCACTGATTAGTTCTGTTCATTCATTCAGAATACTAAGTAATCCTTTCGAAGGCCTTCTCTCTTCTAGGAGATGTTGGTAGTATGTGCTATTTTTGCGATTTGAGAGCGACTAGTATTTAGATTAAATGTGAGTGAACGAAATGCAGAAGAATTTGTTGACCACTGAACTAAAAAGACAAATGACACACCTCAAAAAGAAATCGTGTAACATGTTGACCACAATAGAGCAAAACTAAAGGGCCGCCACCTGCCACAGAACGACTAAATACAACAAGTGACAATCAAAAAGTTTTCTCTCTGTCAACAACGGATTGTCACTTTTTTCGACTAAGGTGGTCCCATTTGATTACATTATAATTATTATTTTAATTGCTATGGAATTACTACGAATTTTTCATTATTTATAAAATTACTTTATTCTACGCTTGCTAAATTAAACCTTGTAATGTTAACCACAGTTAGAGAAATGCTTCCTAAAAATATATCTGATTATTAATATCAATAGTTACATTAAAAATTTAAAATTTTCGACTTTTGAAACCATGGAGCTAGGAGTAAGTGGAGAAGACACTCCCATTGGCCCACTCCTTTCAAGTTGAAGCAACCGCGAGAGTTCTCCGCCATCTTACTTGCTGCGTCGTTGTGCGCTCATACATCTTTCTATTTCTAGTTAATCCATGCTTTTTAACGAAACTTGGAGGGCGGTTTTGAAGGGTTCTTAATTTGATTTAAAGTGTCGAGCTTAGTCTTTTAAGTTAAATAAGAGATCCATTCATCCAAGCTTTCACCATTTTTATTCAGCCGTTAGAATTTTCGTATTTCTAACTTTTAGAAAAAACATTTCAACTTGGCAGAATTTTTAAAACAAATGGAATTCTTGGTAAAGTTAATATTAGGTCAAGTTCATTTAACAATCACTATGCACTTTTCAAAACAATTTTAAGAAGATAAAAAAGTTTATTATCTAGAAATTTAAAATTTATATTACTCTGATAGTTTTAATTAATAGGTCCATAAAGTCAGGTAACTAATTATTTTAAGAAAAGACAAGAAAAAAATATTAGGTAGTTATGAATGTGTTGCATCCATGGAGCTAACTCCAAGCTGAATATAGAAATAAATTGAATACCCCAATACTGAAAGATGTTTATTGTTAAAGAATAATTTCAGAAAGTGAAATACATAAATTTATACAAATTTCTCTTGCTAAAAATAAATCTATACATATGAAGATTTATACTTTGACAGTTTTATGAATACTTAAATAGGACATTTTTAATTGCATACAAAGTAAATCAATTTTAAAAAAAATATGTCAAAATGTTTACTAAAAAAAAGGAAAAATATGTTACAGATTAATAAAATATTATCACAGTATTCTAGTGATTATTCAAAAAAAAAAAATTCTTAAACCTGAGCAAAGGCACATTGAAAAATCTAGAAACAGATCCTTAAATATATACATATATTTTGTTTATAAATTGAATATAGCTGTTTTCAAAATTATTAAGTTTGAAAGAAAAAAAAATTAGCTTAGGGATTAGAAAATTCTATGCATTAAAACACAATAATAATATATATATATATACATTGAGAGAGAAACATGTTCAATGCTTTCAATGAAGGTATGTACATTTAATGTATACAACAAAAAGCAACTAACAATTTCCTTAGAGGGGTGCATTGAATTTTATAAATCCAGAAAATGATTCTTAAATGTAGAGAAAAACACATTTAATGTTTTCAATGAAGGTATACAACAAAAACATTTAGAAAAAAAAAATACTTTAACTTGGAGAATTTTTAAAACAAAAGTAGATCTATTTCATTTTACAATCGCTATGTATTTATCAATACAACTTAAAAAATATAATTAAATTTATTAAGAATTGTAAAATTTCAACCACCCTTAGAGTTTTATAAGTTCAAACTTAATAATCATTATACTAGTAAAGGTAGATCAACTTATTACGTTCAGAAAAATTAGAATTTAAAGAACAAGCTCTGAGCGGTTATGAATATGTCACATCCATGGAGCTAACTCATAGCTCAATATAGAAAATAAAATTGAATACCACAATATTGAAAGATGTTTCTTGTTAAAAAAAGAATTTCAGAAAGTGCAATACATAATTTATGTTCATTTCTCTTGCTAAAAATTAGTCTATACTAATCCATATTGATATCCCTAAATAATTTATACTATGAAAATTTTATGAATACCTAAAATATGACATTTTTAATTGCTTACTAAATAAATTAATTTAAAAAATTTTTGTCAAAATATTTCTTAAAAACAAATAAAAATTAGAGATTGAGAAAATATTATCACAGTATTCTAGTGACTAACTCAAAATATCTTAGCCCTGAGAGCAATAAACAATTTCTTTAAAAAGGTTTAACTTCACAAATCCTTAAATATATACTATATATATATATATATATATATATATATATATATATATATATATATATATATATATATATATATATATATATATATATATATATATATATATATATATATATATATATATATATATATATATATATATATATATATATATATATATATATATATATATATATATATATATATATATATATATTCTCTATAAATCACTTTGATTTAAAAAAGGACTTTGTTTAGGGATTAGAAAACCCTACGCTTTAATAAAAATTATTATTATTTTTTTTTAGGAGAAACACATTAAATGAAGGTATAGAACAAAAACTATCAATACCTTAACATTAAGCAAAAACTACATCACTATAAAGCTTAGAATAAATGTATATATAATCATGGAGTACTTTATTATTATCTAATATTATATGCAATCACTTGTACATAATATTAGATTTTTAATAAATTTAAATTTTTTTTATCTATTTCATATTTGGAATGCAATGGGATACTTCCTGGATTTAAAAAATATCAATTTAATCAAAAATATTAATTAAAAAATATCAATTTTCGGATGAATAACTTCGACAGAAATAAATAAAACTACAGCTGAAATTTTTATAAAGTAACATAAAACCTTAAGATGCAAGAAGTCATAATTAAAATAATAAGAAGTCCAAGAAAAAATAATAAGACAAAGTAAGACTACTCGAATAAAGATTAAAATAAAAATGATAATGACTGTCCGAACATACGACAATTCAAGCATAAACGAGCTACAACTGCCAATGTTTTGAAGTATGTAAGATGGCCGACGGTTAATTTCGCGGTTAACATTGCCAAGCTTTCGGCTTCACGAATTTTTGCTAGTGTCTCCTCCATCTACTCCTAGCTCCATGTTTGAAACAAATGGCCATGTTTTTCTTTCAAAGTGGTCACTGTCAAAATTGCTACAACCAGCCACTTGTCAGTAGCAAAATTTCCTTATTTTGTCCACTACAACAGGGAGAATTTCTAAAAATGGTAACAATTGCTTCATTAGATTTATGGAAATGCTAAAAATGTCAACCTCACTTCAAATTCAGCAATAAGTTTTAACGTCGAGTTATATTTCCTCTTAATAACAAACATATTTTTGCTGATAGGAGTTAGTAATTACTTATTTTTCTTCTTTTATAATTATTACTTATTTTATAAGTATTACTTATTTTATTAGTACTATTTATTTTATTAATAATGCTAATTTCAGAGCTTGTATGCAATAGATTTTTTTTAAATTTCTTTTATATTTATTATTATTATTATTACTTTTATATTTTGCAGGCAAACCAAGTTCAAGAACTGAAATGATAAGAACATGCTTTTCACAATGTCAAAAAGCATGCAAGTAAGATAAAACGACTTTTCTTTCTTAACTTTATTCAGTTAAACCTTATTACGCTTCGCTTTTTCTAGAAATAAAGCTGTAAAAAGTAATAGCATTTAATTTATATTTGTATTCAATATACAAAATTAATGCTCGGCAGAAATTGTAGACTACCAGTAATATTTTCCTCGATTTGAGAAAGAGTATTACTTGTGATTTAATGGAATAAATGGAAAAAATATTAGACAGTTTATCTGCAAATTTGTTAGTTTTTGATGTATGAATACTTATTGTCTTACTTTATAACCAAACAAAATTTCCTTTCTTTTAATTTTAGGGATGTGTATTACAAAGTAAGTTACGATGAAGTGAAGTTCTCTGCCCGAATGGTAATGAATTCTATTTTGTAACATTTATAAAAAATTTTAAATAAGAATATTATCGCAAATAAATTTTCTATATAACCGCACCAGCTTAGCAAAAAACATACATCTTTGCAGATTTCGAGAGCAAAACTAAAATTAACCACATTGAGCTTGAAAATGATCTTATAAAATCTGTATTAAATCAATTTAATAATATCGGGTACTAAAAATTGCATTATTAAAAATAAAATAACGAAGTTAAAAATTAAATACTAAAGAAATTTTCTAAGGTAATTGTTAAATGTAGTTAATGCATTTAATTTGTCCCTGAGATCTCAAAATATTAAATGTTCAGGAATTATCACTTATGGAAGAAAATATTAATATAGGCAGTTATTGGTAGTTATTTATACAAATACTGATGGAAAAAAATTCCGACACCAAGAAAAAAACTAATGTAGAGTAATGAAATTCTGTCTGAGCAACATGTGTTTATCTGAGTAACATATTTAATTAATTTAAGTTTCAAGATCACAGGTTAATGCAATCAAGAGAAAAACCATTTCAAATGTGAAATACTGCTACATTAATTACCAGTGAAACCACCAGAAATTTTAATCCAAGCATGAAAATGGGCATGCATTGTGTCATGCAGATGCAGTATGGCGTTTTGTGGGATGGAGTTCCATACCTGTTACACTCAGTGAATACGGGGATAGTTAATGCTGGTTGTGGATGACGCTGAAGTTGTCTCCCAATGATGTCCCATGCGTAATCTGGTGATACAGCAGGCCAGGACAACATATCGACATTCTGTAGAGCATGTTGGGTTACAACAGCAGTATGAGGGCGAGCGTTTTCCTGTTGGAAAATATCCGATTGAATGCTGCTTATGAATGGTAACAAAACAGGTTGAATCACCAGGTTGACGTACAAATTTGCAGTCAAGGTGAGTGGAATAACCAAGAGAGTGCTCCTGCTGCCACACAGGAAATTACTCCCCAGACCATAACTTCAGGTGTAGGTCCAGTGTGTCTAGGCTGAAGGCAGGTCGGTAGCAAGCACTTACCCGGCCTCCTTCTAACGAATATACGGCTTTCGCTGATTCAAAGGCAGAACCGACTTTCATCAGAAAAACCCAATAGATATACACTTGGTAATCCAGTGAGCTAAAACTCGACACCACTTTCTTTCAAGCCTTTTAACGAGGGTATCACGAAACACCTCATACGGAATATTTTTATTTAGTGAATTTCACTAAAATTATCAGAAATTTTCAATCACAATAGTACGGTAATTGATTGAATAATAATAGTCAAATTATTTAAATCAGTCGTTTGGTTCGGACACCTTAACTAAATAACATCCCTCTATATTTCAATGAAAAAGCTACTATTTGACATAATTTTTTTTTCAACTAGGAAATTGCGATTGCTTTTAATTCTCACAAAAGGCTTAAAGAGGCATTTTCAATCATAAGAAAAGCTATTATTAAAATTCACAATTTATTAAAATTTCTCTTAACTCATTTAGGTATATCAAACTAAACTATTTAGGAGAATATTTAAAAACTGTGCTTTCAATTTTTTTTTAAAAAAAGGAAGAAAAATAGCATTTCTAAGCAACTATAAATTTTTGAACTATTTTGCATTTATTTTATTTTCTCAACATGGTACATTATTTTTTTTTCAGTGTAATATAACAGACGAAAATTGTCAGTAAGTAGAAAACTCAACATTCACTTTATTTTTACAGTCACGGAATTTATATTAGTACTTAATTAGTGCAAGTGTTTATCAAAATAATGTAAATACTTCGATACGAACTCTATTTAAATAATGTTTCTATTAGCAACAAATGTTTTGGAAGATTTTACATGGCAAAATTTTTGGTGCAATTAGATAAACAATGCTTAACACATTTTAGAAATGTCTTTTGTTACCATGTGAAGGTTGGATCGAACAAAATAAGTGTTGGAAGTAGCTTATTTCCTTTTTTAATATCACTGTAATTAAGAAAGCTTTCTTATCAAATTATTGCAATATTTTAGAATGGTTTAAAAATTGCTGGTATAAAAGCTTAAAAAATTTCTTCTCTGGTTTAGGAAATTTTGCATAGGCAACAATAACATCATATCTAAAGGCTTCAAGCTTGATCTTTTAAATATTGCGAGCACTTTTGCCATGTAAAACCTTCTAAAATTGTTGCTAAAAGAAAAATGCAGTTATTATAGAAGTGTTTGTCTTGTTTTGATCAACACTTGTATATTGAGCAGCTGCGGTTTAAGGAATAAAGCGCTCGCCCCCCAATGAAGCTGATGTAAAATAAACACAGTATTAATACTGAGTTAATTTTCATCATCACAATATTAATTTATGGATCATGAGATAGAATCTCCTTGTCACCCGGAAAACCGTAGGAGGTTTATGATTACTCTCCATGTAACTCATATGCGGATTAGTTACATCAAAAAGTTAAAAACGAGGGCAAATTTCTCCCAGTACTTGTTCCCTTGTCTTCTGGATTGGGTTCAAATATTACATGGCTGCAAAGTTGAACATTGGTAGTGGTAAACTCAAAATTAGGTCGGCTGTTCAACGACGGGTATAAAATAAAATTTAAAAAAAAACCTGTATATTTAAATTTTTTAATTGCTCTTTTAACAATTGATAATTGCTATAGCTACTTGAATGTTATACGACCGAAAAAAGCACCTACAGTATGAACTGTAAATTATGATAAGCACATTTTAAGTACGTTTTGATTTAGACACGGTTTATTTCATGAACGAGGCAGACACCTCAGTTCTTTCAATGGTATTTGCACATTACAGTTATCAACTATACTACAAATTATCCCGGAAAATCAGGATTTAGTTCATTTTTCCTTTTATTTTCATCCTTATTTGTTATGCTTTCCGATAACATCTTTACATTCATCCTAACAGAGGTTTTGAGGTTCAACTCAATAAAAAAAGGTTAATTATACACAGTATTATTAGCATTATTGATAGCGACTAACATGCGATAGTAAAACTCTCACACCATCTACTTAATTTTCCCTATAATCTGACACTTTTTTGTACAAACTTTCAATTTTAACTGTTTATAATTCTTGTGAACGGCTTTCAAAAGGGTGGCATTTAACAATATAAGCAAGTGGTTTCAAATAGCTTTCAAAATACTAATATAGCTACTTTATCCCTACATGCAAATAAAACTATCGACATTTGCTTTAATTGGGTCCTTGCAATTCGAAAAGAAATGAAGTGATTATGCCTAACCATGTGATTTAAATCAGGTTTAATTGGATTCCTATAAACGACGTCACGTGCGTGTATCGAACCTGATTGGCTTTCGAATCAACAAATGCCACAATTTAAGCGAATACGTCACTTGCAAGTCTTTACCGGGCGAAAATTAAGCAAAATAATGATAATAATAAAAACTTCAGATTATTTTTCTGTGAAACTTTTGAGTAAACAGAGATTTAATCTATCGGAAGTTATAGGTATCATATTTTACATTGACGATTCAATACATAACAGTCATCTTACGAGAAATCAAATACTTATAAAACGTGGATTTGATCGAGTTTGCATGGTTTCTTGTATTTAGTTAATGGAAAAGCTTACTTGAAACTTATATAAAACTTACTTTACTTAAAACTTTGGGAGATTGTCGGTTTTGTGACTGAACGGCACAATTCAGAGTTATGATTTTTCATACCTCATTATACTCAATAATGACGATGGTTGACAGTTTTTTCACCATATCTCTAAATATTCCGCAATATCGACTTCTTTAATACACCCTACTACCCATCTTATTTCTCCTTGAATCATTTTTTGATACCTAAAGTTGCAAGAATTTCATGTAATTTGTTTACAGTGGCTATATTTGAAAGCTAAATTGAATAGAATTCAATACTATTATTCAGGAACAATGCGTTTTATATATAAAAAAGCATAATCTGATGCCATTAGTGTTAAATGTCATGTATATAAAATTTTTCCAAAGGTAGAACATGATGAAATACTTTAAAGTAAAGTTTTCCTGCAACAGCCCGTTGTAGACCAATGGGGTCATGGAGGTTAAGGCTCCACAATTTCGTGACCGATGGCATGATTGGGGCAATGTGGTCTGCACGGGCCGGCTTTACTCACCAGACAAGCTTGTACCCATCCATCTGATGCTGGGTGGGTTTCAAGCCGCCACTGAGAATCGAACCCCATTTCTTTAAAATGACAATTTAGTGCTTCAACCACGAAGCCATCGTGGCTCGATGCAATACTTTACAAAATGAAAATCAAACCAATATGTCAAAAGTTTGGAAGGGGATCTGTTTTTCACTTCTTTTTAAGTATCCGTAAATTTTTTATTGTATAATATTTTACTATATATCATTTCATCATATGAATAGATAGTTATTTTTTTTTCTCTAGAGTTAAGGAAATAAATCTTGTAATTTCGTTCAGAAAATTCAGAGTGTTAACAAAAGTGTATCAGCCCTTGTATCATGTAAGTACTTTAAATTACTATACCATATTATTGCCCCCAGAACTGTATAAACTATTTTTCATTTTTACAGACCACCGATCTCTTTCGTTACGTTGGAGGTTTTGTTGGGATGTGGATGGGCATCAGCTTCATTGCCATCTTCGACTTGATTGAATCTATTTGCCGTTTGATATATTATCCTTTCAGGAAAATAAAAAAGCACTGAGTTGATTCTACAAATTGAAGAAAAAATGGATTTGGCTCAATAATAAAATAGTTTTTTCTGAAATTTTCTGTTGTCTTTTAATTTTACTGTATGAGAAAAATCTGTAGTAGTTTGGCAGCATCGGTACAACAGCATATTACCGAAATGAAACTGGAGTTTTTTCCCCAATATTTTCTAAAATTATGAAACAGTTTGACCAACATGCGTTATAAAATAACATAACTAATACTAACATAACGTTAACTTGCGAACTTGTTTGCTCCAATATTGCTTGATAGGTCAGCTCTGATAGTATAGGAGCCTTAGTTCTTCAAGATCTTTCCCAAAAGCTTATTCGTTTACACTGCCCAATGTACGAACTAAGGTACAGAAATAGAAAGAAAGAACATTTGGAAATGCGAACAAGGAAGTCAATAAGCAAAGGCCCTCTTCCTCCAAAACTATATCATCATCATCAACAACGAGACTTTTGAATGTTGGAAACCATTTCCCAATTGCAGGAAAAATGCGCAATAGATGTCCATGGTGCGCAAAAATGAATAAAGAGGCACGCTCGAAAATAGTGTGCACCTCTTGTAACGTAGTAGCACTGAGCAAGAACTGCTTCCAGCCCTACCACTCCCTCAAGAAATCCAGACTTTAGATACTGTTGTTCCTCCACTACTTTCAAATTTTTCAATTTTTTACCTTTCTTATTTTATAACTGTTAATTTCGAAAAGTGTTTATAAATAAATATGTTAATAAAAATGTTAACACAAATGTTCATGAAAATGTTAATAAAAAAAATGTCGCCTAAAATAATCATCAAAATGTTAAGTAAAATGTCAATAAAAATGAGTTATTGACTCTAGAATTCCGGCCGGGACATACCCTGCCCCGGGATTTTTTTGCTTTGGGCTTACGGCGGGACATATGCTGTCCCATCAATGAAGCTTGTGAAATAATTGTTATTGATGGTGTGCTGTTATGGGGACGCTTATGCGTCTCCAAGACGTACAACCTTTTAGGCATAAAAGCTATTTAATCTAATAATCGCTTGGAGGAGAAATAACTAATCCCGTCAATGGGGAGCACTCGGTCTGATTTTTCGCCGTATTGAAAGGGTTAAGAGATAAACGAAACTTTCCAATGTTGGAAGGTTCATATTATTGTCAAAAATAAGCGGGGTAGTAATTTTGTATGTATTTTTACTACGTCATTCTTGTCTAAAATTGGCTTTCCAAATTGTCAAGCAATAAAACATATGTAAAAATAGCTGCTGAAAAACCTAAAATTAGGCTTCTTTTTATCGGCATAATTTTCCAAACAGTAAAGTTAGTATTTTTCTTAGCACACTTCTGAAATATTTTCTGAAACGCTTGACGATTTTTATAACTGTTCGGCAGAATTCTTAAATTTCGACATATATCCTCAGCAGCTTCTGAAACCATTGATGCTGATAATGTGAGAAAAATAAACATAATCCCGACCACGAACACACCCAAAACAAGTAAAAAGAACAATAATACATCCTTTGAGATCGCTTGGTGTAAAACCATAGATACAGTGAAAAGAAGACCAGACGATACAAAAACGAAATAGAAAAACACAAAACTTGATAACTCATTATCAATCATTTCAACTAATGAATGTGTTGACTCGAGTGCTTGAAGCAAATTTTCATAGTTTACGTCTTTTTGATTCAATTTCTTTTTGATTTTCAGTAATTCGAAGCGAATTTGCCTTGCAATCAGCACGTAAAATAATAAAAAAGTTGTTATTGGTAAAAACAAACCTATTCTGATACATAATGTTCCCAGAATATGAACGATAATATTTGTAACTGGGTTCGTGATTTGGCATCTAAGCGCAAAGATGTAATCAAAAGTCGTTGTCCCGCTTGTAGGTATAAGTTTAATTAACGGCACAAATTCAATTATAATGGCCAAAATTAAAATTGAATATAATTGTTTTGGTAATCTCTTTGGGACTGGTAGAATAATTATGTTTTTAGAAATTTTTTCAAAACTTTTGAATCTCAACAAGAGTGCAGATCGAAATAGAATTGTTGTCATTATTACCATAATATTACCCACAACATTCGAATTCGATTTCAAATCGTAAATGATGAAAGATACATTTATTATGGCACAAAGAAAAATTGCAATGTTTATAACAAAAAAGATTATCATGGATAAATAATCCTTATTTTTCGTAGCATTTTCTATCGAAAGTATAGCACACACTTTAAATGTAATAAAAATGAATCTGTGTAATTGAACTGGTGAATCATTTATTCGTAGTGATTTAATATATTGTTTGGCAGCCATTTTGAAAAGATAACTTTCAGAAAATTTGATTGAAAAATATAAAAGTGGAAATTCAAATAGTGTAACTATTTAAATTCAAATTATAACACTCGTCAGTATTCACATTGTGAAAATACTTTTCTACTTTAACAACACCTGAGTGACTTTATTACTGTTTGAATAACGATATTTCTTTACTCCGTGTTATCAGAAAAGCTACAAATCTTCAACTAAGTCTTGTTTTCAAATACAGTATAGCTTAAAATTAAATTAAATTAGCTTTTTCGGGTAGTTTTCTTGACATTTAATTAATTAAATCTTGCATGATCAGAACTATAATAAGATGCATCATAAAACTTTTCATTTCCTTTGTTCATTTTCTTCAAAATAGATAAACATTGTTAATCTTATAATGAAAGGAAATTTAACTGGTACGCAATTTGATTAAAACATCTAATAAAGATGCGAGTTTTCTTTTACAAAATTTATTACATGATATATTATTCAAATTATACACAAAATTGATTAGTGATATAATTTTAATCGGATGAGAAAGCATTATTGATTGGATTTAGTCAACAATTAATGACAGCTTTTTTATGACCGAGAAAAATATATATAACAGTT
Source organism: Parasteatoda tepidariorum (assembly GCF_982258835.1). NCBI lineage: Eukaryota > Metazoa > Arthropoda > Arachnida > Araneae > Theridiidae > Parasteatoda > Parasteatoda tepidariorum. Next base: position 61,645,152 of record NC_141759.1, read on the forward strand.
AATTTTCCGTAAAGCAATAACATATTAATTTGCTGACCTTTTAGTTTAATCGCAATTAGTGTTGTTAAAAATAAAACTTTAAGCTTTGGTGTTTACACAATGAAAATAATTTTTTGATATACTTAAAGACAATTGTGTACTTGCAACTCGAGAGGAAGTGAAGTGATTATGCTTACTCATGTGATTTAAATCAGATTTAATTGGACGCCTGTAAGAGACGTCACACGCATGTGTCGAAGCTTATTGACTTTTGAATACACAAATGCTACGATTTACCTACGATGGCATCACTTACAAAGTATCTGATTAAAACAATATTCCTTTGTCATGTTTTTTCAAAAAAGTTCCTATGGGATACCTGCTAGTGACGTTGTGTAGGTATATTGATCCTGATTGGTTGCCGAAACGTGACATTTGCTTACGTTATCAAGTGTTCTTTCCATTTTTTTACGAGTAAGCCAAGCCCGTCAAGTACCAATTTTATCAAGTAACACAGCCTATATTCGTTCAAACAGATTCTTTAAAAAAGAAATCTCAATTCTTTCACTATACATTTACGTTAAGGCTTAACGCAAAGACAGACACGAAGACATGTAGAACATAAGCAAACTTATTATGCATCGAAGTTTCTAGGTGCACAAAATAAAAATATATCACTGTTACAATACAATATATAATAAATCTAAGTTAATGATAATCAATAAATAATAAATCTAAGTTAAGTAAGAGAAGTGGACGAAAAAGAATTACATTTCAATAAATTTGATGTGAGATACGTCTTTTTATTTAATTAACTTAACGTTAATGAACATTCTAAGTTATGTAGAGAAACTTAGCTCAACTTTAATAAGTCATTTGCTGATAAAGATTAGCTGGCGCTGACGTCATAGGTCACATGTGTGGGTAAGCTTGTCTTCTTCTTCTTGGAGTGCAAGCACCCTTTTAACTGACTACGTCTGGACTTCAACTGAAGAAAAATATATTAATATCTCGTGAAAATCAATTTAATTATATTTAATTTCTTTATCGCGAGATGATAACGTATCCACGACCGCAACGCTCGAGAACGCCCTCTAGCGGGAGCCTGAAAATATCGGGTATTAATTCCATCATAATGCATTCTGATACTTTTCGTGAATTTTCATTAATTAGATATCTCGCATGAGAAAATTATCGAAGAGAAATTCTATAATAGTTTTTATATCTTTTGTTATGCTTTCAAGTACTAAGCTGATTATAATTGTAATTTCTATAACTATATGAAATTTAAAAGCTTAGATGTAAAGTGGTTAAAATATGTAGCAAAGCTGATTCAATTTAATCAACAGTTAATGATAGATTTTCAAAGCACAAATAAGAAAAAAAAATTCTGATAACGAATGAAAGCAGTTATTTTTCGCAGAGGTACAACATATTAATTTGTTAACTTCTTCAATCCAATACTATACTGTTAGAAATGTTTCGGAAAAAAAATTATTAAATAACAATTTTTTAAATTGTTATTTACCGTATTCAAACAAAACAGTCAAATAACTAAAAACAAGGAGGTATTCAAACTGTGTACTGTAATAAGAAGAACCGTTTATTAACTGCTTTGATCTAATATGGTTAATAAACCAGAATTTTATCTCACCACCTGAGCCCACCTAATAAAGCCACTTAGTTCCTTGCAGGTGGGTACATTTTACAGCCAAAAGGGCTCATTTGTCAACCTCGTGACCAACAGAATGGGGGTTCGATTGTTTCAGCATTGACACCACAATGTTTCCCCCATTTCGTTCTGCGCATGAAGAATTTCCAGTGTCTTCAATTTGCGACCCTGGGATATTGGAATAAGATACTATCTTTCATGCATAGATTGCAGCACCGTAAAGCGGCTTAACACAAAAAATCTAGTATTTCCTATCTCTTGCGATAAGTGAAACAACCAGATAAACTAATTCAACCACATCGCACATTTCGTTTGATGAAACTCAACTCTCTTGAACAGTAAAAAAAATTTTTTTACGGTTTTGAAATCATGCTGTTGTAAATTGTATAGTAACCCTATAGTTTTGTATTCATGGTCTTTTTTTTTTTAACTATGTTGTTAGTTGTAAACTGTTTCAAAACACCAAAGGTAAAAAATGTGTTTGTTATTTTACTGTAATTTCAGAATAAAAATTCTAACTGTGTATGACATTCGTTCTTTTAATGTATTTTTTTAAACAATATTAAAACGGTTAAATAGATCTGGTATTAATTAAGTGTTCATAACTTTCTAAAAGCACTTTTAAATAAGCAATTCTGGTTTCAAATGAAATAACAGTTTTATGAAAAGTTTAATTAAATATTTCATTATAATTTCTTTTCGTAGACAATAATGTACATTTATGTAACACATTTTTTTGCGAAAATAAAAAAATAATAATATTTTATCACATTGTTAGAAATTTCGCGATAAAAATGATTAAAGAGGAATTTTATTTGGTTGTTATTTAACTATATTCAACCAAAACATTCATATAGCCATAAAAAATTATATTCAAACTGCTATGCTGGAAAAAAAAAATTAATTGAACTGTATTGACTGTATTGAACTGTATTGAACTGATTGAACTGTATTGACTGTTAGACAACCAGAATTTTATCAGCGTCCATGCAGCTGGTACATACTGTAGCTGAGCAGGAGGTTCGTATCTCAGTGTTGATACTGCTATATTTCTTTCAATCCTTCAATGAAGAGTGTCTAGTGCCCTGAACTCTTCTGTGGGTGACTCTGGACTATTAGAATATGAAACTATCACTCACGCATAAATAACACAGCATTCAGAGAGCTTCAATGTCCGTTTAAGTTACAATATAGAAACTGCGCTAGTTGTAAATGGTTACAAAATTGTGAAGTTATGTATTCAAAACCATAAGGGTAAAAAACTGTTTCTAACCATAAACTTTATGGTTAATTGGAAGGGCAGACTACTGTCAGTTATTTTATCATAATTTCAGAATAAAAATTCTAATAGTGTAGATGTTTAATTTTTTTTAATTAAGGAAAATAGGCCGTTGTAAGTAAAAATACGACATAATTACGACTCAATTTATTTTAACATCAAACGTCTTTTAAAACGCAAGTTCGTTTTTGAACCGTAAGAGGCTCCTACAACTTTTTAAATAATTCATACCAAATTTGTTTCATTAATCCAATTACAAGAAAAATTTTTGTGCTCACAATGCATGCAATAAGTAATAAAACAATTATTAATCTCGTCTATAAAATTAGGAAATCAGCTTTAACATTTTTCAAATATATTTAAATTACAGAAATATATTAATGAATTTAGAAAAAGACAAAAAGTAACATAATTTTTATAAAACGTTAATATTCACGAAATTTTTCAACTGATAAAAATTGAGCGAAAAGTAATTTTTTTAGAGAATATTAAAATTATAATGTTTTACTTAATTATTGATGGTACTACAATGAATTCAAACAAATTAAGGGTTCCTATCAGTTTTATTTTCATCTAATAATGACAGAAAATTTTTTAATTTTAATTTATGAGAGCTTTATAAAAAAAAATATTAATTCGAGAGAAAAGATTTAAGGGCTGAGGTAAATTGAATGACCTATTACATCAACAAAGTTTAAGAACATTTCAAAATATTTGATTTTATTGCATAAATAATTTTTCATTTTAACGCAATACCATTAAGTAAATAAGAAGCTATCACGAATTTACTATATATATGAACCTCATTGTTTGAAAAGAACTCACAAAATTCTTTCTTTGAAATAAAGATAAAATGTATAAAACATGCCAATCATTTGTATTGTTATTGATATCAATTTAATTCGTGATATTTTATTATGTGATATTTCTTTTAATGACTAAATAAACATTTCTAGTTTAGATAAGGAAGACGCGATTTTAGAGTTAAGAGCTAGGAATTGAATTTGAATTGGCTTAATTAATTCAAAATTGGATTATGTTTAACAAATCTTTTGCGTTAGTGATCATAATCACGCATTCGAATTCTGTAAAGAAGATCTTTACACCTTGGCTATAAGATGTACACGTTGCGTCTACGCGCTACCTTTACCCCATTTCTGTTCTGTTCTTATAGTTTATTTCTATTCTGTTCTTATTATTATTCGTTTATTTCTGTTCCATTGGCTGAAAATCGTAGTTCAGTCGATTTAATTAATTTGAAAACTAGATTCATACTTCTGTCTGTTTTGAGTTAACGATTTATATTAACGCAGTCAAATTCCATGAGGAAAACGGAGCGGTATAGGATAAAATTGAAGAATATCCTGCTTAATAAATGAGAAAGTTGCGTTTATCGCAGAAAAATTTTTCGATTTAAATTCTGTTTCTACAACCAAAACCAGAATCCAAAAGATGTGAGGAAATAATTATAGTACAACTAGAATAAATTACTTCAACATAATCCTCAATTTTTTAGGTATTATTGAAATAAAACAAAAGCATTGAATACACATTTCTTTTTACAAGCTCCATTTTGCTTTTAGCTTACAGAGTTCTTTTGATTCTTACTTGAATTGGGTATACTATAGCCTACGTCACAGATCGTGTTATTCCTACTAAATTTAACTAGTAAACAGCATTTTCTGCGAACCTGATTTCTAGCAACAAGTGAAAGCATCAAACGAAGTGTCTTGTTTATAAGTCGCTACTCGCCAGGTTGGAATTGTATTAGTCTAGTTCCTTTGGAAATAATTTATATTGTTGTTTTACCGAAGTTTATGAATTTAGTAAGCATATTTAAAACTCAGTTTATTAATTGAACTAAAAGGTAAATGTTATTCCTAGTAAGTGGAAGTAGTTGTGCTTTTTTCATATTATACCCTATTGTTGCATTAAATAATGATCTTTGGAAACTCAGTTTTACATATGCCACATCTATTACTTATTACTATAAAACTTTGTTTTTCAATTTGACGAATTCTATATAAAGTTTTTTATTAATTTATATCTTACTAAATTATTGAAGAAAGAACTGTTTATTTAGAATATTTTCTGATATTGTGGAAATTTGTCATCAAATATTAAAATTATCTCCAAAGTTTACCAAGTATTAAATTTATTGTTTATCAATTAAAAAGTTTGGCAAGTATTAAATTTATTGTTTATCAATTAAAAAGTTTAGCAAATATTAAATTTATTGTTTATCAAATAAAAATAAAATAAAAAATATTTTCTCTTCTCTATAACATTTATATTAAACAGCACGATTATAATAATTTCTTACGATTTGTTAAATTCAGTGCTTTCATTAGTATTTTTAAATAAAACGCTTGAAAGCAAAACATATTTTTAGAAGTTCATGCGATCAAAATAAAGATCAACCGTTTTCAGTTTCATTTGGTATGGATGCTGTTGCTCGATGCCAATTCATATGAGTGTCAAAACTTTCCACAATCAAGTAATTTTCTTTGGCGAATATTTTTCCGGTGGGCCGTGAAGACTTTACTGCCAGAGTACCATAGTAAATATCTCAACACCTTTTTTTTAAAAAAAAAAATTATGGGAAAACAAAACAACCTTGTAATTTCAGATATAAGTCAGAATGCAGGTAGATGACTAAATTATGGACAAAAAATTTTTTATAAGTTGAAAACTATATCAGATATGTTTTTTGTGTGGCAATTTTGTAAAATCTGTCCACACTAGTCCCTCTCCCCTAATAATGTTTATTTTTCTTAAAAGAAGAATTACGGCTGAGATAGCCTGCTTGGCATGGCGCTGGACTCACGTTGTTCGAATCTAGCCAGCTGGAGACTCCCAGAGCAGTAAATGCTGACTGGTGCAATTTAAATATGATGAGTCACAAAGTCCTCTATGTTCCCATAATAAATCAATACCTCTGGGGATACTGAAGTGGAGATTGATCGTTCTCTTGTTCATTTCAAAATTACAATCTCTAGATGAACGGATGTATGAATGGGACCGCCCTATAAACGGGTGCGACGTATGGGTGTAACAGAAGTCGAATTCTTGGCTATAAATAGCACCACTGGAAAACAAGAACAATCGCACCCCCTCTGCCTTAATGGCCGACGACAACAATAACACAAGAATAATGTTTTTTTTTCCTTTTTTTCGTAAATTACTACATATTGTAATCATCTGACAAAAACATAATCTGAAAAAGCATGATAACTATTCTTAATTTTAATATGATAGCAAAGGATTCATATTAAAATAATTTATGAAACTTTTCGTAAAACATTTAGTTTAATTAAGACTAGAGATGCTTATGAAAAATTGCTTTTCAAAAATTAAAAAAAAAACACTTAATGCTACCAATTAATCAGTTTCATTATTTTAATGCAATTTAATAAAATCCATTAAAAGAAGAACACTTATTGTGACGAAACTGATAGGTAAACGAATTAATGTTATTACTTCATGAGAAACAATTGCATTCATTTGTTAATTACTTCTAAACCAATTTACTTAAAATCAGTTATTAACTGATGATTAAATCTATTCTATAATGCCATCAAAATTGAAATAGATCACTAATTAAATGTATACTTACTTCGACTATTATACCTTACAATTAACTTCTTTTTTAAAAAAAACTCAATCTTCGTTAAATTGTTCAATTTCACGTTATATATTAGCACTTAAATTGCTTCTAATCATAGCAATATCAATCAATAATGATCAATTTAATTGTATACTTAATCCGGTTCGAACAAAAAATGAACAAAGAAAACGAGAACTATCTTGATTATTTTAATATTTTGACGCCATATCTAATGAGGAATAAGTGTCGAGAAAACTGCCCGAAAAATATAATTTATTTTTATGTCGTCCAATATCATGTTTTTGAAAACACATGAAAAATAAACACCATTTTTAAATGTTTCAAATAACATACGGACACTCAAATGTTGATAAAGAAGAAAATTATTTTTATTTTGTTAAAACCAAAGAGTGAATTTACTATTAGAAATTTTTAAACCATTTGAATTCAAACTTTTATATTTTTCAACAAAACTTTCCAAGTTATCTTTTCAAAACGGCTGCCAAAGAAAAGATTAAATCACTACGAATAAATGCTTCACCAGTTCAATTGCACAAATTCATCTTTACTATATTTAAAGTGTGTGCTATACTTTCAGTAGAAAACGTTACTGAAAATAAGAATTATTTATCCATGATAATCTTTTTTGTTGTAAATATTGCAATTTTTCTTTGTGCAATAGCAAATATAGCTTTAACTATTTTCGATTTAAATCATGATTCAAGTGTTGTTGGTAATATTATGGTAATAATGGCAGCAGTTTTATTTCGGATTGCACTTTTATTGAAATTCAAAAAACTAGGAAGCTTCGCCCCCTGCTCGCTGGCGCTCTCCAACCCCCGGAACTGCTTTCGCAGTTCATTTCGGATTGCTTCGCAATCCGATGCTCGCTCATTGAATACGTTCTTATCGTCTAGCTTCTGTATACTTTTTTGAACACTGAAGTTCCGAAAACTTTTCACTGTAGAAAATTCTAAACCTGTGCATTTCAATATTAATTTGAAATCGCAAACAGTTCACATATTTTTCGTAATCACACTATTCTAAATTTCAGTTGTTGAGAAAAGTAACTGTTGTAAGTTTTGTTTTAAAGTCTTTCCCACCAGAAGGCTAAAACCATGTGTTGTAAAACAATATGAAATAGTACTGAACGCCGGATGTAAAGCATCGGCTTCGATGAAGATAATTTTGTGAGAATTTTTTTTATAATTCGGTGAGAATTCACCCGATTAGACATATGATGCTCACTGCGTGCTCTTGCGCGCCGAAGCCTATCAATTAAAACGTATTAGCGTTTTATATAATATAGATTAGCCATATGATGCTCACTACGTGCTCTTGCGCGCCGAAGCCTATCAATTAAAACGTATTAGCGTTTTATATAATATAGATTAGCCATATGATGCTCACTACGTGCTCTTGCGCGCCGAAGCCTATCAATTGGGTATAATATGAAAAAAGCACAACTACTTCCACTTACTAGGAATAACATTTACCTTTTAGTTTAATTAATAAACTGAGTTTTAAATATGCTTACTAAATTCATAAACTTCGGTAAAACAACAATATAAATTATTTCCAAAGGAGCTAGACTAATACAATTTCAACCTGGCGAGTAGCGACTATAAACAAGACACTTCGTTTGATGCTTTTACTTGTTGCTAGAAATCAGGTTCGCAGAAAATGCTGTTTACTACTTAAATTTAGTAGGAATAACACGATCTGTGACGTAGGCTATAGTATACCCAATTAAAAATGAAAACTGTTGCCAACGCGAGAAAAGAAATATCATCGGTTTTATTGATACATACGTATTAGCGTTTTATATAATAAGATAGATTTCTAGAAATATAATTATGTTATCAGTTCCGAAAAGATTACCAAGACAGTTATATTTGTTTGTAATTTTAAGCATGGTAATAGAATTAGTTTCCCTAGAACGTCTTACACCAATAAACGAAAAAACGAGTTTTGATTACATCCTCTTGCTTAAATACAAAATCAAGAAACCAATTGTAAACATTATCTTCCAGATTCTCTGTACTTCATGTATCAGAATAGGTTTGTTTTTACCTATAACAACTTTTTCATTATTTTACGTGCTGATGTCAGAACAAATTCGTTTAGAACTATAAAAAATCAAAAAGAAATTAACTCAAAAAGATATAAACTATGAATTTTTGCTTAAGACACTCGTATCGACACATTCGTTGGTTGAAATGATTGATAATGAATTATCAAGTTTTGTGTTTCGTTTTTGTGTCATCTGGATTTCTTTCCGCTGTGTCTCTGATATTACATCAAACAATTTCAAAAAATGTATTTTTGTTCTTTTTACTTGCTTTGGATGTATTCATGGTTGGGATTATGATTATTTTTCTCACATAATCAGCATCAATGGTTTCAGAAGCTGCTGAGGATATATGTCGAAATTCAAAATTTCTGCCGAACATTTACAAAAATCCTCACGTGTCTCAGAAAATATTCCAAAAGTGTGCTAAGAGAAGTACTAACTTTACTGTTTGAAAAATTATGCCGATAAAAAGAAGCCTCATTTTAGGTTTTTCAGCAGCTATTTTTACATATGTTTTATTGCTTGAATACTTGGAGAGTCAGTTAGAAGTTAGGCAACAATAATATAGTAAAAATACATACTAATTACAGATTTGCAGGAATAATCTAGCACTAACACAAATGCAAATTCAAAGATGGTTTTGTGAAATATAATAAATATGGGAAATAGTTAAGTATTAAAATTAATGATTTACCTACTAGGACATATTTAATTATTATATTGATCGATAATCTTCAGTGGTCAGTAAATAAAAGTCAGTACATACGAATAAAACGATACAATACCAGTGGCAAAATTCATCGTCTTAAGTTGAACACAAAACGATAGGCAGTGTAACGATAACCGACAAATGGTCAAGGTAAAAGTATTGGAAAGGAAACAAAAGCAACCGTAAATTTAAAGGTAAAATCTAAAAAGTAAAAAAATAAATAAAAAAAAGAGTAAATAGTTTAATATTGAAAAAGGTGTAAACTATTTAAAATGATAAAATGTATAAAATCAGCCAAAGAGCCGTATAAATACATAAAATAATTAATTTGTTAAAACAAGCAAGAATTAAAATCAAACATAATTAAAAGCTGATAGAGTAAACTAGAAAAGTATAAGAAAAGACAGAAAAAAGGTATAAGTGACAAAATATTAGAAACATTGGATAAAAGTAAGCAGTAAAATAGTAAAACCTAGTAAAATAGCCATCAATATGATAAAAACAACAACGGTATAATAAAGGTATGATAAAAAGTAAAAATAATCATAAATTAAGTAATATGTATGAAGTTTAGAAGACTAATAAAAGCGTGAGATTGATAAAACATGAGCAATTTAAAACTAGTCGAAGTAAAGCCAGGTTGAAGTTAACAAAATTTAAATAATTATAAAAAGATTCAGATAAATGAGACAGCAGAACGTGTAGTTTTAATGTCCAATTGGTGTTTATTGAGTCCAGTGTGTGATGATTGTTCCATAATAAAATTCGATTCCATAACAGAATAAGGTTTGACTGTTCCATAATAAAATATATTCATCACATAATAATTTAAAACATAATTTTAATTATTATTTTTGATAGCATTATATAAAGAAACAAAGCATAGCTATTACCAACTAAATTATAAATTATCATAAGAAATAATAATAATAAACAATCATTTTGTAACGCATTTTTCGTTAATTCTGCTTTTCTCTAAACGGAAAATAAAGTAGGTGACTAATACCCTCTGCCAGGTCGAAAAGGGCAATCAGATGAATGCCTAACCACATTCCAACATATCCACCAATGTAACTGAATAATTCAACACTCTAAAAAAATAAATCAAAATTATTAATTAAAGCAAAACAAACATTAATGCAGTTATACCTTAAACTATTAGAAATTGTTCGGAAAATATAACTAAATGAAAATTAATTTAATTGTTGTTTTACTATGTTAAACAAAACCATCAACCATACAAAAGATGGTATTCAAACTACTAACAATAAGAAAAATCGTTTATTAACTGTTTTCAACCACTACGGTTACAAAATTATCAGACTTTTATCAGTCCCAACTAGATTCCCCTAAAAAGAAACTGAATCCATTGCAGCTGGATACATACTTTAGCCGAGAGAGCTATCTGTCATCTGGACGGGGGTTCGGATCCCAGAGTTGACGCAACAATATTTCTTCCTATCTTTCAACGCATGAAGAGTTTCCCGTGTTCCGCACTCCTCAATTGATAATCACGGACTATTGGAATAAGAAACTCTCATTCACGCATAAATGGCAGTACTGCAGAGCAGCTTAACACAAAGATGTCAAGTATTTCTCATTTTTCATAATAGATAACTCCACCAGATAAACTAAGTAAGCCACATACCACCACGGTTCATTTAAGGTTAAGTTCACAGATAACTCAACTACACACAACCTATCTCTAAAATTTATTGCCGTACATAATCTAACTCAAAAGTTCATTGCCTAACATAACCTAATTTCAATGTCCAGTTAAATTTCATTTTTGAGGTTCAGAAACCACGTTAAATGTAAATGATTATAAAATCGTATAGTTTTGAATTCTCGGTATTTTAACCATACCAGTTTTAAAACCTTAAAGGTAAAGAAATATTCCTTACCGTCAACTTTAAGTTAAATAAATTTTAGAAATACAATTCTAGCTGTGTAAAGTAAAAAAAGAGTCCAAGTATAAAATAAATACAGGGTGAGCTTGACTATATCACTGTAATGAAACACAAAAAACGCATTAAAATTTCCGAGCCAAATAATTCAAAATTTAAATACGTCTGAATATATGTTTCAAAATTTATTTTGTTATTCTGCTAGCCCTAATTATATGCTTTTTTTCTTCGGTTTTTGGAAAGAGATAGTGATATTTATTAACACACAGTATAATGGATAAAAATATTAAAGCATTATAAAAAAAAAAAAATTTTAAAGTTTATGCGTACTTTTATGAGAGGTTCATACGTCTTCTTTCTGTACTGGCATTTTCGAAACGTAACCGTCAATTGTATGTTCTTCACTCTATATAAAATATTTCACAGAGAATTTTTATTGAGCATGAAAAATACTTACTATAAATTTTCTGAACAAAAAGACTATTAAAGGTTATTTGAATGCAAGATAACGCACTATATTCATAAAATTTTTTTAAAGCTTTGTCAATATTATAAGAAAAAGGTACAAATTTCCTTTTCATAAGCATTCACTTTAAAATTAAAAATGCGAAACGGTAGATTTCGAAACTAAATATATTTATTTGGAAATATTAGGTGTGGGTAATATAATTTTTTTAGGAATGGGACTTATTTTCATACTTTTTCTACCACTTTTTAAGTCTTTTAAGAATCGTACAAGCCTTTTTGAATACTTAAATAGTACCGTAATCACAATCATAATTTCATACAATGCATGCAATTTCTTTTTTAATTTAATTTTTATGTTATTTTTTTCTTTACTTTCTTGCTACCATAATGTTGCAAATTTCAAAATGTTTTCATGCTATGTTCTTCTTCATGATGTATGGGTTAGAGGGCGCTGCGCGGCCTAGGTACCCAATTTATTTTTAAATAAAGAAAGAAAGAAATAGTATCGTAGTCAGAGATTACTTTAATCCGGTTTTCGGAAATAAAAATAACTTTTTCCCCGGTTGTCTATCAGAGTATTAAGGGGAAATATTTGATTTTTAAAAACAGATGGATATTTCATAATAGAAGATTACGGGGTTATTGGAATTTATATTTTGTTGAAGTGACTGCCCATAAGATATTGTAAACACTGTATAACAATATAAGGTATTTGACTTTTTAAACTTTTAACATTGTAAATTTATGTTTGAAAAGAAAAACAGAAATATAATTTGTTAAATTGACCTCTGTCTAAGTTGGCCTTTATTTGCATAAAGATGAACCATGCAGTTTTTTTAAAAATATTTTCAATTTCTACTCTCTCTTTCTCTCTCTCTCTCTATTTTATGGGCAATCTCTATTTTATTGAGAATCATTAATTAAAAACAAAGATTTCAAATTTTAACTTTGTATTCTCACTGAAAGTTAATAGTCAAAAGATATGAACATGATACATTTCAAAAGTTTTCTAATGAAAGAAATGAGAACCAAAGCAATTATATTTTCCTTCAATTATAAAAGTATACTTTGACTTAGTAAAGCCTTTAGCTAAAATGAAATACTTCAGTGTTGTAATATAACTGTATACTTTTGAAGAGATGCCAACTTGCTCCACTTAGTAGAAGAATATTTTTTAGTGGTAGCGAAATGTCAGTTACTTTTAGATAAATATTTTTCATTACTACATATGAAAAATTTAGAGTATGATATGACATGCAACTTTGTAGCTGTTGTCTCGATGTGGTACTCTTAAAAAGAGGGATAATTATTTTTATTCCACAAGTATTGCTATTTAATTCGCTACCAATTTATTAAAACTTTTACAGAAAGTTTGGCACTGTTATTTATAACTAACAATATAGTAATAATCATAATCAATAAATTAAGGCTTACATTCAGGGTAATAATGGAAAAATATTACTGTACAAACTTTGCTTGCTTATAAAATTTCTTTGTCTCAGCTTATTTATTTTTTGGTAATAAGCATTACGTTGTTTCAAGTATTAATACTTTTTAATATTTAAATTCTTTGAATTTCAGTTTCTTTTACTTTCACGTCAACTCTTTCTGCTTTTTTTATATTCAGTTGATTACTTGCTTTAATTTTAAATAATTTATGGCACTAAATTCGTATTTAGAAATCCGCAGAAATAATTAAAAATTAACATAAGAGGGTTGCTTTTTAATTGCCGTTTGGAAATATAAACAAAGCGAAAAATTTTTTCAATAAGCAAATTTATTTTCAGATTCTACATATGCTTCGGACTCTAAGTATGTTTCTTCTTTCAAGTTTGTTTAAACTCTTATTATACCTTACAACTAGATTTGGAAAACCCTCTTCATTACAAGCTTGCCGCCTGCTCCGTTAACCAAGAGGTCACGGCCGTTTTCACGTCTTCGTCATCGTTGTAGGAATTGCCACCTGCTCCGATAACCAAGAGGTCACGACCGTTTTCACGTCTTCGTCATCGTTGCAGGATCGCAGGGATTGCCTCCTGCTCCGATAACCAAGAGGTCACGACCGTTTTCACGTCTTCGTCATCGTTGCTGGGATTACCGCCTGCTCCGTTAACCAAGAGGTCACGACCGTTTTCACGTCTTCGTCATCGTTGTAGGGATTGCCGCCTGCTCCGATAACCAAGAGGTCACAACCGTTTTCACGTCTTCGTCATCGTTGTAGGGATTGCCGCCTGCTCCGATAACCAAGAGATCACGGCCGTTTTCACGTCTTCGTCATCGTTGTAGGGATTGCCGCCTGCTCCGTTAACTAAGAGGTCACGGTCGTTTTCACGCCTTCGTCATCGTTGAAGGGATTGCCGCCTGCTCCGATAACCAAGAGGTCACGACCGTTTTCACGTCTTCATCATCGTTGTAGGGATTGCCGCCTGCTCCGTTAACCAAGGGGTCACGGCAGTTTTCACGTCTTCGTCATCGTTGCAGGGATTGCCTCCAAAATGATGTTTGAAATGATGAAAATCACTCAGCGCCAGGTTTGGGCTGTAGGGAGGGAGGGTTCAAAACTTCCCAATCAAAAAAGCTCAATAAAGCTGGGATCTGAGATGCGGAGAGAGTTATTGTCATAGCGTAGCAAAATTCCCTGTCAACATGGCAGGAAATTTTGCTATTTCACAAATCTACCAGTGCTATGTATGCAGCAGACATGAATTTTGCCGACTAAACACGCACCACTAACCATATCTCGTGCGTGGCGGGCGACTTGTTTAACACGTTCACGCCGGGGTGACCCACCGGTGGGTCACGCTAGATTCTCTCATTTTGGCTACGCACCGGAGTAAACACTGGCAAGAAATAAATTTCATTTTTTAGTTTTTTTTCGGGAATAATAAAAATCCATAACTACCAATTGTTTTTAACGGATGCAATTTTTATATTGAAATGCTTCTTCGCCGTGATAAATTTCCTTACAGTGAATTGTTATAGATGAGAATAGATTAACTCCTCCCGAATATTATCTAATATTGAAATAGTTCTTCTACCAGTATTTTCACCTTTCCCGGCGTGAACGTGTTAATTTAAATATTTTAAAGACGAAGAACTGACCGGCTCAGTTGTTCCCAAGGATTGCCGGGACGCGACACAAGCACCAGTGCAACGCACAGCGTCACATATTAGTGTACATAACAAAACGGCCCTTACTTAGAAAACAATCTCGTATATACATTTCCTTTAACCCTTTCGGGACGTTTAAGAAATGTCTTCTTGAATGCAAGTACGCATGAGTAAAAGAATTTATATTTTCCGATACATTAGCATACCTTTTAATTTTTAATCGTTTCGAGGATTGTTTTCTCCAAGTGATAAAATGAAAATTAAAAAGATGCTAGCTTGCTCGACTTTGTGAAAAAATATTTTCCAGTGGTTCCAAAATGTAAGTTATTTTTAGCATTACGCATAATACATTAAAATCGGCAGGTATGCATTCACTTTTTAAAGAACAAGGCCATATGTTTCTAAGATATTTTGTTACTATTTTTATGCTTTGATGTTCTTATGTTTGAAATTTAATGTTGTTCTATTATCTAGTATGTTATTGAATGACATGCTGTATTATTCGTGTTATAATATAACAAAATATCTTAAAATCATCTTGAGAGTTCTTTAAAAGGAACTCTGCCTGATAGTTTTTGTAAAATGGGAAAGGTAAAAAAAAAAGTAGGAAAAAGACAAGATATTAAACAAGCTCTTGACATGTACTGGTATGGATAAATTGAAAAAAAAAAGAATCAAATATTGTCGAATTTATATAGATAAAATAATTCCTGCAAGCTTATGTTGTACTTTCAGAATAGTTATTGTAGGGCGACTTATGGGTAAATAATCTATTATCCATGTAAAAACTTCGAATATCAAAAAATCGATTTTGGAAAAAACGATAACATTTAAAAAAAAAAAAAAAAACTTTTTTAAAGAATTGACGTGATAGTAATTTAATAATATGACGATTTCTCTGTTGTCAGATTTCTCATTTTATGTTGTAAATAAGACTTCATCAAAAATTTTAAGTTATTTCTGCGTATTTGCAGAAAAAAATATGACAAAACACGATGCTTTATTCCTTTTTGGTTCCAGAAGTTATAAGTTATGATATATACTTACAAGCAGTTTTCATCTCCACGTTTTCACTGAAATACATTAAACATAAAATCACTTTTCAAGCTATATATATATATATATATATGAGCTAAAATATTGAGAAGATATGGAAAATAATAAAAAATAATGACAGGAGAAGAAAATTATAAAAAATAATTTTTCAAAAGTATTTAAAAAAATATAATTTTTGATATCAAAAAAAAAAAAATTTAAAATCCGGAAAACAAAACAAAGAAAAGATATAATCTCCTCATCTGCCCGCACGCTTATATCCGTAAAAAGGAGTGCTTTCTAATATTGTATTAATAGTATAGCCAAAGCAAAATATATCAATACAAAAGTGTGAGGAGCACTCAAAAAAATTTAAACGAAATTCGAACACATTAGGTAAAAAATACATGCGAAAAAACAAACAAATATATTAAGCAAAAAACAGAAAATAAAATGTATAATATAAAATGTAATGAATATAAAATGTAATATATATATATACATTTATATATATATATACAATATATATATATATATATATATATATATATATATATATATATATATATATATATATATATATATATATATATATATATATATATATATATATATATATATATGCATATATATATGTATATATGTAACATAAAAAGCTTCAATTAATCTTTTTATGTTAGTTTCTCTGCTATAAAACTTCTTCCTAATTAATTATTCTATTTGAAATACTTTCTCACACTTTTAAAAGCCACATCCTGTTCTTAAATCTATTTTTGGCTCAAGTATGCATTTAATTAAGAGCAGGACATTTTTCCCTTTGCTCTTGTGTGGGAAACGTTCGATCTCTTTCATAAACCAATAGCAACTACTAAGATTTCCCTCTTTCCCTAAATTAAGACATTTTACGGATTTTACTTTGCAAGATTTTCCCTAACATATAACCAAGGAGCGCAACTTTTCAGGTGCACTTTCACTCAATCTCATGACTGCTCTTGTCTAATAATTAATAAATAAATTTTGTACCCTCCTTCCCGACCTATGACCTGTTTTAATCCTTCCACTCGGCAACGACGTTATAAGTCGCCAGGATTGAACGGTCGGGAAGGGGTACAGTTCGTACGGTACATTAAAGATATTAAATATCTCATTTGAAAATAAATAAATCAACTTCGGAAGAGGGTACATCAAAAATATGGAATAACTTCAAATCATTTTTTCAAATGGACATTTGGTAAATAAGCAGTCAAATTCTTCTTCAACTTATGGCAATAATTAATTCACCCAGTATCTTCATCAAAAAAATAAACTCTTCAAAACTTTTTGTTTATTATAAATGATAACTACGCACAGTGGAACAAAACGATCATCGGTTTTCCGTAAGTCTATGCTGCATATTTTGTCTACGTTCCTGAGACTACTAGAAAGCTGAGCTTCAATTTCCTTCCTTGGACTAAAAAGAAAACTGCATCGAACTCCTGATAATTAAAATGTTTTTATTGAAACCCTATCTCTTTGAGAAAGCGTTGATTTTGCCACTCTTAAGTGCTGAACTGGATTTTATCGTCGATGAATTGTTTTCACATCCCGGAATGGTTTACGATGGTCTCCTTAGATGTTCGACATTCCCTCCCACCTACTCAGAACTCAAAGAAAAATAAGCTGCAATTTCTCCATTCAGTGTTAATTTACTATTCATCTTAACGAAGAAACAAATTTTTTCCCTAGCAGCTCTCGTCTTTGTTTTTGGAATTGTGTTCACGGAATTTCAACGCAGTCTCATCTCTGATGTTGTGGTTTTCAAAATATCTTGGACTAATTCGAACATTTTCACGTATCCTTTGAGTTAAATTTTTTTACATTTCTCATAAAACAATTTCTTAAATGAGTATGATTTTAATTTTTTCCCATATTTGATGTTTCAAAGTGAAACTACTTTTTATATATTGATAGCATTTACTGTTGAAATTTTTATTTCTTTAAATTTTTATTTTCAGTTAATTGATTTATTTGATTGAAAAGTGTTTCAAGAAATTATTTTCATATTGTTTTATGTGTTACAGCTTCTATGATTTTTTGGTTAGTAGAAATTATATTTTTGTTTTACAGTGATTAGGATTTAAATGAAAATGCCATTTAAATTTTTTTTTCTCTTCATAATGCAACTGCAGTAATTATTGAAATTTAATTTAGATATATGAATGCTATTACGGTGTGGCAAAAATTAGATCAAGAAATGTTAAAACTATTACAAATAGTTTGGAAAAATGAATAAAATACTTGTTGTTAGAATTTAAATTGAAGTGCAACCAGACATTAATGCTTTAGTCCAACGTTGGTAATAAGTTGTAGCTCAGACATTTCCATAGACAAACAACATAAAGATAGGAAAATGATCAAAAAAATTTGAAAAGTAATAGTAACCAAATTCACTTCAAAAACACATTTAAAATAGAAATGAAAATATTTGAATTCCCTAACAATTGTGACAAATTAAATTACCAATTAAGATCTCTGCACAAAAATTACTTAAGAAAAAATCCAAACGAAAATTTTTTGAAAAAAAAAATGAAAAAAAATTTATGTCCAAAAAGAAAAAAAGAAGGTAATTTGCAAATAAACCAAACTTGCACTTCAGATTAAAAATAAGGAAAATAGCTAGATCAGTAAAAAATTAAAAACTGATTTACCTTAATACCATATTAAATTTGAAAACTTTGTTTTGGATTTCAATTAGTGATAAATTGTGTTAAACGGGTTGTAATGCAAAATCTGAGAAGACTGATCACCTTTTCTGATTATAAAAGCAATTTGTCTGTACACATATTTCCTGAAATCCGGGTTAATAATTGCAATAAAAATACCAAGAAAGAAAATAAAAGTACAAATAAATAAATATAAAGAAAGTAGAAAGAAAAGGAAAAGAAAAAATTTTACAGAAGGCATATTTTGGACATAAAGAAAAAAAAAAGAAATTTTTTTCGGATAGTTAGCTATTAAAGTGATAAATATGTAAGGTAAATAATAGATAAAGTGAAATAAAGACAATCTTGGTCTTCAGAATAACAACCACTGTGTCATTTTTTTTATTTTGTTTTCAAACAAGGTAAACAATACTCAAATCTAATTTCAGATTGAAATTTTTCCTGTATAACTTATTTTTGTATTTTGTGTTTTACATTTTAAATTACACATTTTTAACAAATTTTTATAAATTTTTGTCATCATGATTGAAGAGTTAACTTAAATTGTGTTTTTATGAAGAATACTTCTTATAGTGAAAAAGCTGTGTTGTGATTTTTAAACAAAAGATATTTGAAACTGAAAAAACTGATAAGCAAAAAAAAAAAAAAACTGTTGAAAATGAAAATTTTAAAATTGCT
This sequence comes from Parasteatoda tepidariorum, assembly GCF_982258835.1. NCBI lineage: Eukaryota > Metazoa > Arthropoda > Arachnida > Araneae > Theridiidae > Parasteatoda > Parasteatoda tepidariorum. The sequence goes on from NC_141759.1 coordinate 61,664,373, forward strand.
GATAATGCTACTACAGATTTTTGATTGTGTTAAATTTTTTACAATGAGAACATATGTAAATGTTTTATAATTTATATTACTTTTATATATTGTTACCATTACAAATTTGGTTATATTATTTGTACTTCTACCATAGGGAGGATTTTGCAAATGGAAAATTTTTTAAAATTTTGGATTGTAATTAAACATTATTGGCGAGGGGGGATGTAACATAAAAAGCTTCAATTAATCTTTTTATGGGGACCCGGAAAGTGAAAAATGTCAAAATTTTCGAAAATAATTTTTTTACTTCATTGAATAATTTGAACTTTCTTCTTTACAATGATACCAAATTTATTTTTCTCCGATTAGTAGAAGTATTTTAATTTATTTTTCAAAACACTCAGGTATGTCAAAAAATTCGAGCAGACGAAATGGTTTCGGTTTGAATGTAGACGACATTTGACATCGCTTCGATTTAATTTCGCTTCAAATTGTATAATAAGAATGCAGCTAATTATTTTTACTTATTTTAGCTTTTAGCTTTATTAGATTTTTATTTATTTAAGTTTGAGAATTTTATACTTTAACTTTCACTTCATAAACTCTGTTTATCTTTTAGAAATATTGCGAAGCGAACGTGCTGTTTTGATATTTTTGGAATCATTTGTTAATTTTAATTATTTTTTCGTTACTATTATATTAATTTTGTTTTGTTTCATCTTTATTATTTTTTATTACGTTTAAAAATCTCTTTGTTTTTGTTCAAATAGTTACCTTTTTATTTGTTTTTGTTGATATTTTGAAGCGTGTGTTTTGATTGTTTTTTTGCCATGGGTCGAACTGGAAATGTTTTTAAAAAGCGTAAGGCTTTTAATTTTGCTGGAAGAAAATCAAAAGTGCAGTGCAACCATGTTGATGAAATTTAATTAGACAATTCTACTTCTAGCCGTAAGATAAGTAGCTGTGATTTGTTCGAAAATTTGAAGAATGAGCAAACATCAAGAAATATAATAATAGAACTTGATTTATTGTCAGCAGCATTTGAAAATGTTGCGTGCAAGGACTGCGGACATAAATCAGTCAAAATAAATCTTGTTGGTAAAGAGTGTGGGCTGGCTGTGAAATTGCAAATGTTTTGTGAAAACTGTTCTTTCTTGCATAACTTTCACAATTCTTCTGTTCATAAAAGTGTTAACGAAGAGACTTTTTATGCCCTTAATACCAGGCTTGTGTATAGCCTTAGAGCTATAGGTAAAGGTGCTTCTGCAGCCCAAGTATTTTGTGGACTAATGAACCTTCCACCACCTGCCACAAAATTTGCGAAATATAATATGATGCTGAAATCAGTAGTTTCAGATGTTTGTGCAGATACAATGAGACGAGCAGCGGAAGAATTAATATCTGAAAACTCTGAGGAGAATGACTGCCATAACATTGCTGTTGCAATTGATGGAACATGGATTAATTGCTGCATTTTCTTTTATTAATGTTTTTTTATTATTGTTTGATTTATAAATAACAATATTAATGTATCTCTCTTTTTAAGTTACATTTTATCTATTTTTGTGATAAGAATTCTTCGAATATGAGTATGTTTCGAAAAAGATTCATTTATGTTCCACACATTTTTAGGTCTTAAAACCATAATGTTACTAGCTTAATATATGTTAATCTAAGTAATTAAGTGTATATATGTGTAAAAACAAGAAAAATAATATGAAACATATGATTGAAAGTTTTAATAAATTTTTTAATGAAAAATTAGACATTTTGCCTCGTATCTCAAAATGAGTTTTTTTGAGACTCGATGTACCTTTTCTGAAAATGTAATAAAGCTACAGAGTTAAAAAAATTACACAATATGTATAAAGTGTTATACTTTAATTTAACATGAGCTTTTGTTGAAAAAGTGATTATGTATCATTTTAAAAAATTTTAAAGTTCAAAATCTTCTGTTTTTTGCCTTTTTTTGACATTGCTCCACTAAAATTTATTTTTTAAAAGTTTGAAACAAACAATTTATAAAAGCTCATGTTAAATTATTCTCAAATGTCATAAGAATATGTGTAAAAAATTTCAAGCCATTATCTTTGTAAAATTCTGAGAAAAGGTACACCAAAAATGACCTTTTTAACATGGACGGTATACGGGATTCTGCGGGATTCCGGGTCCCCTTATGTAAGTTTCTCTGCTATAAAACTTCTTCCTAATTAATTATTCTATTTGAAATACTTTCTCACACTTTTAAAAGCCACATCCTGTTCTTAAATCTATTTTTGGCTCAAGTATGCATTTAATTAAGAGCAGGACATATTTCCCTTTGCTCTTGTGTGGGAAACGTTCGATCTCTTTCATAAACCAATAGCAACTACTAAGATTTCCCTCTTTCCCTAAATTAAGACATTTTACGGATTTTACTTTGCAAGATTTTCCCTAACATATAACCAAGGAGCGCAACTTTTCAGGTGCACTTTCACTCAATCTCATGACTGCTCTTGTCTAATAATTAATAAATAAATTTTGTACCCTCCTTCCCGACCTATGACCTGTTTTAATCCTTCCACTCGGCAACGACGTTATATATATATGAGCTAAAATATTGAGAAGATATGGAAAATAATAAAAAATAATGACAGGAGAAGAAAATTATAAAAAATAATTTTTCAAAAGTATTTAAAAAAATATAATTTTTGATATCAAAAAAAAAAAATTTAAAATCCGGAAAACAAAACAAAGAAAAGATATAATCTCCTCATCTGCCCGCACGATTATATCCGTAAAAAGGAGTGCTTTCTAATATTGTATTAATAGTATAGCCAAAGCAAAATATATCAATACAAAAGTGTGAGGAGCACTCAAAAAAATTTAAACGAAATTAGAACACATTAGGTAAAAAATACATACGAAAAAACAAAGAAATATATTAAGCAAAAAACAGAAAATAAAATGTGTAATATAAAATGTAATGAATATAAAATATAATATATATATATTTACGCATTTGGCGTAAAATTTTATTTCTTAATTTAAAGTGGTAGTAAAATGTATGTTTTCCATACATTCCTTGCATTTATGAACTTAATTTATAATTTTTTTGATCTCCACTATTTTAAAAAAAATCAAGAATATATAATAATATGCCATACTATTGGTGGAATCGGCATAAGCTCTTGCAATGTTCAACGTATTTGTCTGGCAACAATTATAATTTAAATTCCATTTACTACCACTGGGGAAAATCATCCTCGAAAGGATTAAAAGTTGGCAGGTATGGTTATATTTGTGTATCTGCCAACTTCTCCGGTATTTGTAGAATACTTTACTAGTAATTAGCAATGACCATACTGTAAAGATTAAAGCTTGCTATTTATAATGGCAAAAAACTTCTTTGCACTCACTATGCCAAATCACACAAAAACAGTAATGTTTCAGTAGAACAGTGTTGTTTAAACAGAAATGTTTCAGGCATGCCAAATTCTCCACTTTTTGTCAATATTTTAATAAATTGGTAGATAATTAAATACTAAAACATGAGGAATAAGGATAATTACTCCCACTCTTTATAAGAGTATCCACGAGATAAAATAACAGTATGCATATCATATGAAACTTCGAACTTTTGATATGTAGTGATGGAAAAACGACTTAAAATGAAAAATACTACATTTAATTGTTAGACCCCTAAATTTTAGATACCTCGCTACCATATCGTAAAAACCTTTTCTAACATCCATAAAAGTTAATAGCTACACGCATGAAATTCTTTCGGTGAATTAAAGATAGGTCACAGTTTTTAAAAATGTGACAAATTCTTGCCCCTCATCACATTTAGAATGGTAGTAAAATAACAACTGACAACTTTGGAAAATTATATTTCATGAACTCTTAACTGTTTCGCCAACTATCTAAACAGTCCTCTCTCTCTCTCTCTCTCTTTCTCTCTCTCTCTTTCTCTCTCTCTCTCTCTCTCTCTCTATATATATATATATATATATATATATATATATATATATATATATATATATATATATATATATATATATATATATATATATATATGTTCATTTTATCTCATTGCTGAGATAAAATGAAAAATTTCAGTTAAAAAGAACTGAAAATAATAACACCCCTAAAAGTTCATCGCAAAATTTGCGTGGCCCCCTGTTTCATATCACGTTTTTAAACTTGTACATTTCAAAAAAAGATAGACTAAAAATGTCATTTTAAAGGAAAAAAAATCTGTAGCTTCAAGATCAAAACTAATTTCAGATTTGAAATCCCACTCACCCGAATTAGGCAACTTCCAGTACTTGTTGTATAATTGCAACAAAAAATTTGTTCCGCAGTGTAATTTTGTCATTAGTCAAATTGCATTAATTTTTTGCTGAATTTATACAAGTACTTGATCTTGTCTAATTCTGATGTGGAAGTTTCATATCTGAAATTAGTTTTGTTCCGTAAGCTACATATTTTTTCAAAATGATATTCTCGGTATAACTGCAAATTGGAAAAATTTTTGTTTGGAAGTGAGTCGTGTTTGGAATATTTTACCTTTAACGCAGAAAAGGACACCAGTTTTTCATGCTATATTTCAAAACCATAAATTATTAAAATGCTAATTATAATATTTTTCACTTATTTTGACCTAAATTAACCTAAAATAATGAAAAAGTATGAGAAAAGTGTTTAATAAAAATTCTACGTCAAAGGGTTAACACGTAGTCGCACATTTAACAGTCATGCTCAGAAGCTATTTTTTTCATTTGCCATATAAAATTGAGCGTCAGTCATATGTTTAGAGGGGAAGAAAACCACATTTTGACAGAGTTTTTCTATGAAAACTCTTGATGGCTGGAACCGATATTTTCTCATCAATTTTTTTTCTCTTTTCCCAAACAAAAAGTTACAAAAATAGGTTATCTGTAATATATATATATATATTAGGGCGTATCAAAAAAATTGAAATTTCTTAGATCTTTTTGCGGTAGTGCGGAAAAGATGTGAACACCCATCATTAAAAATTGTGCGGAATATCAAAACTCTGGGTCAATATCTTCTGTCGCCTCAGTGGGCCGAAAGTTCCGAAAATTGGACTAAAAATCATTAAAATAAAAAAAATAATAAACAAAGCCATATTTCGTTTATCGGTTTGGGGTAGTGTTTACTAGTTGCTATTCTGTAACAAATACAATCATAAAAAATTTTAGAATTTTATTTTTATATCTTCTGCCGCCTCATCGCCACAAAATTTTGGAAAATGAAGGCAAAAAATTTCAGTTAATAAACTTCACACTTACCTCATTTTATTGGGAAGAGACACTTTATTTTACCTCTTAAACATACAAATGACAAAAGCATTACTGTTTGTAATCATTTTTTGTCTCAAATTTTGACATAAGTTTTCTGGATTCTAGTGTCGCTCTAATGAATCTATCCATGCTCAGCGGCCCAACTGTTTTTCCCGAAACTGCAATAACTAGTTTCACAATCCGCTTCACTACTTATGTGTGTGAAGGAACTTTAATAAAGTTCAATCAGTCCATTGGCATACCGTCCCTTATCATCTTCAGAAGTTCTTGAGAACTGATCTCTTTGAGAACGGGTGAACACATAACGTTAAGAGCAGGAATAACGAATCTGCGAACACAATTTCCTTCTGGGCTAACTTCCCTTGCCTTACTAAATCACCGAGCTGCAAGGGTCCTAATATGGCACCCCTCATCCATTAACATGGCCAAAAGCATGTTTTCTGGAGCTGCAAAGTAAGCGTTGCGAGAAGTAATTGGTTTGATTACGTCACGATACTTTTTCAGTAGCGAGAGGAATTGATGAAATGCCACAGGTGTCTCGTATTGTTTTGTATGGAATGATGAATTTTTATTCGGAACCATGAGGGTGCGTAGACTCTTAGAATGAATACAATTAAAGTTAGCAACACGTTTGATGGGTCTAATGTAGATATATATCAATAGATATGTAGATATACCTCATGTCATACCTCATACCTGATGTAGATATGTAGATATACCTCAGTATTCGATTAGCAGTTGTTAGCCAGTGAACCAAATTCAATGTTCCTGGTTCCCGGTTAGCTAGATCTGAACATTAAAAGCCAAAACTAATGGCGGTGCAAATTCTTAATAAGTATTTCTGATCTGAACTGAGAGTGGTGGGATCAATATCTGGCATCTCGCGTTCAATGCTATTAAAAGCAACAATTGAAAGCTTTTCGCATCCTTTGAGGCTCCGTCCAATGTCTCTGGTGTAAGATGTGGGGCCAGATGACTTGCCGTCAATGGACTCAAATAGGTGTCGTAATGGCAACTCATTGAAATGAAGTAAGCAGATTATCCATTGTACTGCTCTCTGAAGTTTCAATTCAAGCCTGCGAATTACACCATTAAACACTTCTGTGTTCACTACGGTGCCGTCACACCCGAGAACGAAAAGGTTACTAAAATCATCCAATAAATCACCTGAATTCGTAAATGCTGTTAGGTATATGAGGACTAGATCCACTTACAGGCGTAACAAGTCCCATGTACGTAGAATCAGGCTCCGATAGAATACAGTAATGAGCGTTTACAATTGTTCTTTGGAACTGCTTGCCCTCGTGTGTTTCTGATGTTAAAGTTTTGTCATGTCGTCTATCAAAATAAAAGCCATATATAGTGGACCGATTTTCATTTGATTTTGAGACAATTTCTTTGTAAATTCTCGATTTTTTCCTCCATATTTTATTTTTGTCTCTAATGAGACTGGTATCTGATTGCGATATTAATCTTGCGATATCTATCATAACACTCCATGCTATAGCAGCCGTGGTTCTGTTGGATACACCATATCTTTGACTGACAAGAACTGTCAAAATAGGGTTCAAAATAAGGTTGTTCTATTTTTTTTGGCAGAGCGCCAAATCCAGTCTGTCTCGATTGTGCATTGTGCAAGCAGTAAACAGTTATACAGAAAAGTACCAAAATGCGTCGAAATTTCCAAAATTAGATGCCGATGAGGCGGCAGAAGATATAATTCTGTAATTCTAAAATTTTTTATAGTTGTTGTTTTTAAAATATTGTAACTTTTAAGTGCTACCTCAAACCGATCAACGAAATCTGTGGTTATGTATTAATTTTTGTATTTTAATCATTTTTAGTCGAATTTTTGGAACTTTAGGCCCATTGAGGCAACAGAAGATATAAACCCAGAGTTTTAAGATTCCGCTAATCTTTTAATAATAGGAATTCACATCTTTTCCGCACTACCGCAGAAAGATCTAAGAAATTTCGATTTTTTTCGATACGCCCTAATATATATATATATATATATATATATATATATATATATATATATATATATATATATATATATATATATATATATATATATAAAGGCATACCTGCCAACTTTTACGCATTTGGCGTAAAATTTTATTTCTTAATTTAAAGTGGTAGTAAATGTATGCTTTCCATACATACCTTGCATTTATGAACTTAATATATAATTTTTTTGATCACCACTATTTTAAAAAAAATCAAGAATATATAATAATATGCAATACTATTGTGAGAATCGGCATAAGCTCTTGCAATGTTCAACGTATTTGTCTGCCAACAATTATAATTTAAATTCCATTTACTACCACTGGGGAAAATCATCCTCGAAAGGATTAAAAGTTGGCAGGTATGTAAACGTATACGTTCTTTATTAACTTGTACATTTAGACAAACAAAAATAAACTAAATTATAAATATCATTTTGAAAAATTCGTAGTTTACGGAACAAAACTAATTTCAGATATGAAATCTCCACACCCGAATTAGATAAGATCAAGAAATTCAGCAAAAATTACACTGCGTAACAAATTTTTTGTTGCAATTATACAACAAGTACTACAAGTTGCCTAATTCGGGTGTGTGGGATTTCAAATCTGAAATTAGTTTTGCTCTTAAAGCTATACATTTTATTTTCTAGAAATTCAGCAAAAATTACACTGCGTAACAAATTTTTTGTTGCAATTATACAACAAGTACTACAAGTTGCCTAATTCGGGTGTGTGGGATTTCAAATCTGAAATTAGTTTTGCTCTTAAAGCTATACATTTTATTTTCTAAATAACATTTTTAGTCTAACTTTTTTTAAAATGTACAAGTTTAAAAACGTGATATGAAACAGGGAGTCACGTAAATTTTGCGATAAACTTCTAGGGGTGTAATTATTTTCAGTTCTTTTTAACTGAAACCATTCATTTTATCTCAACAATGAGATATTTAATTGAATACATAACTTAGTGTCCTGATGAATAACAAATCACTGTAACTAATGGTTACCAAACTTTTCCTTTTTTTTTTCAGGGGAAATATTCATATAAATTAAAACGTTTGAACATTTTGTGTCACGCTAAAAAGTTATGATTTTTCCATATGAATATAAATGACGCATAGTATTAAGCATAAGTATAGTATAAATACAACAAAAAGTTGAATCCTATTTCAGTTTCACATTTAGTGTTTATAATAATTAGGATATTTAAAAGTGAAATGTAATGTTTGCAGCATTTATTCTATTTCGAAACGAGTTTTAAAATATTTAACTCCAGGAAGCAATATATCTTTGGCTACAAATTCCTTATAAATAATTCTCCCTTCAAGGCTATACAGGTATGGAAATGTTATAAAATTATAAAAGCTAAGTTTTACAGTGTTTGAAGACTAAAGCTAATCGTTGATGATATATTTTATTTCTCACTCACCGCAAAATACGAGTCAATGAAAATGATCATAACATAAAATACTGGTTAAGAAAACTAAACATAGCTCAAAATGCGCAATTCGGAAAATGGTCATAACATAAAATACTCGTAAAGGAAACTAAACGTAGCTCAAAATGCGCAATTCGGAAAATGGTCAGAACATGAAATACTCGTTAAGGAAACTAGACATACCTCAAAATATCCGATAATGAAAATGGTCATTACACAAAATGCTCGTTAAAGAAGTAAGATATAGCTCAAAATGCGTGTTTAGAAAAATATTTATAACATAAAATAAGTGTAAGGAAACTAGACATATTTCAAAAGGCTCGCTTAGGAAAATGTTTATAGTATAAAATTAGTGTTAAGGAAATTAGACATGGCTCAAAATGCGTGTTTAGAAAAATGATCATAACATAAAATACGCGTTAAGGAAACTAGACTTAGCTCAAAACGCGTGTTAATGAAACTGGACATAGTTCGAAATACGTGTTAAAAACCGTAAAATTTACGATTTTAAACCAGCAATTGGGTTGATTGTACAAAACCGTATAATTTATTAAGTAAATCCGTATTCTCCATACAAGAACAAGTTTTTTTCGTAAAAATTACGAAAAAAAAATCCGTAATCATACCGGTTTTTTACCGTGACAAAACAGTTTTTTGCAAAAATATACATCTGTTGTCTTAGTAGACTTTCACCATATAGGAACAAGTTTCCTCTGCGAAAGTTACGAAATAAATCTGCACTTGCTCCACATATGAATATTTTATGTCGGCAAAGATTGTATCTACCATTCATCTCTGGGATTCGAACCAGGGGCACTGCATTTAGAGGTGGGTGTATGCTCTGTCCCCTGAGCCACTGTAGCTCAAGTATTATATTATCAAGAAATTGTGATAGAGAGAATTTCGCTTCTGTATTGTATCCACTCAACAATAAAGTTGAATCTTAGTTATATTTATGCAATATTCAAAACTATAAAGTAACCGCAAAAAAGTAAGAGCAAGTATAGAAAATAATCGTTAGATATTGCAGAAATGGTAAAGTTATATTACAGGATGCGAAACTGCGTAGCAAAAACTTTCAACAAAACGGCTTTAAACCGTTAAATGTACGGAGAAATTTTGAAAAAAATAACGGGCATTTTTTACAGTGTAGTTACTCTATAAAACTCACGTGCCAAATCAGTTTGAAAAACAGTTTAATTTTCAAGCATTAAAATTATGAGCCACGAATTTTATAAGACCCTTGCCAATGAAAAAATAAAAATAAAAAAACATTTAAATAATAAATAGTACTCATATTTTCTTAAACTCTCATTTTGAGTTTCATTCATTTTTTCGAATGCTCATTTCAAGCTCAGTTCATTTTCTTAACTGAGCCTCTTTACCCTTTCGGCGGCAGTGAGATAAAAACTATCTCAGTTCTTTTTTAACAATAATACTATCCATTAAAATTATTAAAATTGTATAAATTTTAATCTCTTATATTTTTATGTTTTTATTCTAACATTTTAAATTCTGAAAAATATATAAATACCTTAATTCTGAAGGTAATTCTTTTGGCTCTTCTTGTCTAAAATTTTGATTCAAGTTTTTTTGCCTCTCTAAGAATTAGAATACGCCCAGAGCAAAAGGCTCACTGATTATGTTTTTCAGCATCTTTCGTCTTAACCCTTTCTGAAGAAATAAATTTTGATTTAAAATTCTTTAGCCGAACAGGACATTAAGAAGTGCAGTTAAACAGTTAATTCGAAGTCAAGTCGCATACTCCAGTTCCTTGTTATTTATAGAATTGTAGTTGCTAAACGGTTAAAAGCATTTAGTTTTATAATTCCAGTGATTTGTAACATTGGCTGAAGTTGCCAGACTGGCTACCAGGATAGGGGGAAAAATAGCGTTTTCTTTCATTGAAAAGCACCATCTCTCAAAAGTTGTAAATAAAATAGTATATCACACTTGAAATTTTTCAGATTTTTTATGCATCCTCTTCATTCTTCTCAAAAGCCTTAAAATTTTCAAATTTTCAAAAAAAGAATTTAATTTTTAAAAATATTTCAAACTTACCCGATAGAAACAAATTGCCTCTCAAAAACTTTCTGTATTAAATGTAATATTGCTAGTGAATGTAATATTGCTGTTTAATTAAATATAATATTAACGTAATATTAAATATAGTATTGCTAGTTTTCTTTTTCAATTTTTTTTCCATTATATTTTCCTTTGCAGCAATGTTCTTGAATTTTACAATTTTTCAATAATTTTCCGTATGATAGCCAAACGTAGTTTTATTTTAGCTTTATTTTATAAACGATAGTTTTATTTTCACAATATAAATTTTACAATTTTCACATCAGAAGAAAATCATCAAGGCATTTTGGTAAGTAACCTAAACATGGATTTAAAACCAGCTTTAGTCTTTTTCTCAAAAGATTGATAGAGCACGCGTGAAGATTTCACTTTATATCCGTCTTTAAACAGCTGATCCAATTCTGGGTTTACGAATACCAGCGTTCAATTACGTAACCTTGTAATTTTGAACCCAATCCGGAAGACAAGGGAACTCCTGGATCAAGTATTGGGAGAAATGTCGCCTTCGTGGTGGACTTTTTGATGGAACTAACCCGCATATTTATTGCATTGAGGGGAAAGTCGCGAAAACCTCCTAAGGTTAGCCTCACGGCAAGGGGATTTTGAACCACGATCCGTCTACCACTGAGGATATTTTACGACAGCCCTGCGGTCGGAACGAGCCGAGTGCGGAATTCATATCGATCAACCATGGCTGGGATTCGATCCCGGTTCACCTCATAGGCAGGCGAGCTTTCTGACTCCTGAGCAACCACGACTCAGGCGTGAAGATTTTATTTTATATTTTATAACCATCGTTGAACAGCCGACCCAATTTTATGGGTTTACGATTACTAATGTTCAACTCCTTAGCCTTGTAATTTTGAACCCAAATCCAGAAGACAAGGGAACTCCTAGATCGAGTATTGGGAGAAATTTGCCTCCGTGGAGGATTTTTTGATAGAGCTAACCCGCGTTTGCGTTACCTGGAGAGGAAGACCACGGGAACCTCCCACGGTCAGCCTAACGGCAAGGGGACTCTAACCCATGAGCCATCTACCACTGAGGATATTTCATGTCAGCACTGTGGTCGGTGCAAGCCGGATGAGAAATTCGTATCGACTGGGATTCGAACCCTGTTCGCTTTACTGGAAGGTGAACGCTCTATCCCTTGAGCCATCGCGGCTCAGTCGTGAAGATTGTGTTTTCTTTTCGCAATAGGCTGCTTGTTACTCCATTCACTCTTGCGCAACTCAGTGTATCATTTATTTTTAGACTTCATTGCGCACGATAAATGAAGGACGAAAGTCTTCAGCACGAAATAAAGTTAAGTCTCCATTTAATGTTTGCCCAAGAGAATTTATTTGTAGTTTATACTGGCAAGCTAGAAGACATGTTAAGATGTTGCAATTGCTTTTTACTGAATAACAACGACACATTAATGGAAAATGTTACTGGGCAGTAAGAAGCAAAAGAAAGTGAAGTTAGCGTCAGACATTTTCAGTCAGACTCAAGTAAATTCGATACAGAACTTCTTTTTCAGTTCAACATTGGAAAAAAATCATTACTTTGATAAAATGAGAACGTGCGATGATGCAGATAGTTCAAAAATTGTACAATAACTGAAAAGAAATACCCACGTTTATTACTTAAGTTGACATTTGCACAAAAACAACTTTTAGACATCGCTGCATGCAAGGGCGTTTACCACGAGCATTGCAGCTATAAAAACGTAAGGAAAGTTCATTTAAAGACGGAGGTTTTTTAATGACAACAAACTGTAATATGAATGATATTAATTGTAATATTGATTTGCAAGTCTGTGAACAATTCATTAAAAGAGATGGGTAGATATAAAACGAAATCTTGCTTCATGCAAAGCATTAGAAACGAGCTAAATCACAACAAAACAAAAGGGCAAAAAAAAAACCGTATTTTGAAAACTTCGAATTCGATGTTAAAGAAGTACCAGAAGTCTCAAGCTCTACACTGCCTTCAACCTCAGTCACACTCCAAGCGAGAATTGAACTTGGGATATTTGCTGGAACATGGGCTAAATATAGAACCAGGTACTCTGACTTTGCGGTAGCATTACCATACAATTCACTGAGAGAAAAAACGGACAAGGAAAGAGCATAAAATATGAAGTAATGAAATACAAGGGTTCTTCAATCTTTCTCGACTGGTGTAGAATACGAAGAAAGCAAAGAATAGGAAATCAAACTTCAAGATACTTACTTTGAAGGAAGAAAAGACATAACGTTAATCATAAACGAGGCAAAAGATGGTCGTTCCCATCACAGGACAAAAATATAACAATATGTATATCGATTAATTAAGAACTGGGAACTGTTTAATTTGGACTCATCTTTCCATAAACTCCTTCAGTGTCAGAAAAAAAATAATTTTTGTTTTTTCTGTTTTCTAAATATCGAAGCACCTGATGCTTCTCAACTCGTTATAATTGGCTGCGAAGGAATTATGGTAAATGTATGGAATTAGACGTTATTTGTCTTCTTAAAAGAAGCCCAAAAAAGATCTGCAATGAGTGACAGACGAGTGTCACTCAAATGTGCTAACACTAAGGCATATTATGAATTACCCGGACTGTCCAACAGTGAGTTCTCATTGATTTTACTGACCAATGGGCAAGAGTTCGATCAAATACAAACACCTTTCATTAATAAGTTTCAACGGATTGAAAAAAGAAATTCATCAGAAATGAGAGAATGTTACATTTCTGATCTCAGTGCAGATCAAAAATATTTAGTGAATTTAATCTATTCAGTTTTTATGGTGAATATCCACCAAATTTGGTGTCATAAGCCCTGAGAAACTTTTCGAATGCGAAATATCTTACTGCTTTAAAAAAAAGTCCTTCGGTCTTGCATAAGTACCTTAGATCCATCGGAAATTCAAGCGTATCTTAATGGAATTAGCCTCTTTTAATGTGGGAGTATAAGGAATAATATGTTTTTATATCAAATGTTAAACAGCCTTCAATGCTACTTTTGCGAAGCTATGGTGTACTCTTTAGTTTTCTCTCTCTTGTTTACTGTTGGTTGTAATTTAGAAGTCTCAAAATAGTATTATTAATATGAAAAAAGATAAAAAAACAACAGCAGTAGCCGTTACTGAGTAACGAGGAAAATGAACCAGAAAAATTTCAAAACAGTTGTTGAGTATTTTTTAGCAGATACACAACATTTGTAAAGTGTTTTATTTTATTTCGTCGTTTTTTATAAACTCGATAATTTTTAAAAATTATGGACTTTTTTCAAAATTTTATAATTTTTATAGTTAATGCAAAAAGAGAAAATATTTCTGAAAAATTCATGAATAATATTTCATTCAATAGACAACTTTTAAGTGGTGATTTGTTTTTATATGACACTTTTTGAAGATTTAAAAAATTTGCAAAATTTGTATATTTTGAAAGATTTTAAGGCTTTTGAGGGGAATGAAGAAGATGCATAAAAATTCTAATTCACGAGAGATTAATTCACGAGTAATATACTGGCCCATACATTACTTTTGGGAGGTAGTGTTTTTAAATTATCGAAAACTTTTTTTTCGTTCTACCCTTCTGGCTCACCTGAGAGGTTTAAACATTTGCACATTAGTAAATTTAAAGCTCTCGGTTTATTTTTAGTAAAAGAAAAACAGAAATACTTTCAGAAATTACTTTTTCGACGAAAAGGTTCAAGTACATAAAAATTTTGAAAATGTAAAGATTCGTTTCATTATTTGAAAATATTATGTCATTAATTCTCTTTAAAATGACTTAAAATAATTACATCTGTATTTAAATTAGAAACAGAGATAAATAATTTTTTCTCCGAAGCACATTGCTGAAGCTTGAAATGTATTTTTTTTTATGAAATATAGACATTTTTTTCATATTTAATGCTTCAAATGTTAAATTTACGACAAAATGTAGTAAAAAAAGTTAATTTGTTATATTTTTAGGATCCTGTATGTATAATATGGAAGAATTTTGAACATTTCATAATTCAAATAAAGTTTTCCCGACGAAGTCTTCGCGGCGAAGCAAAGTAAGAAACTTTTTGGAAAAGCTTTTAATAAGCAGAGTTACAAGGATAGCCATTTTATTAGAAAGTTTAAGACAAAGACTTTTTTTTTTATAAAAAGTGAATATATTTCAATCTTAACGTTACTAAAATTTTATTCAACGATTTTTAGGGAAACTTTCTACACTAAAGCGGAGAATGTCTAGATTTTTTCCATTGCGACGAGTTCATTAAAATTCTTTAGTTATCTCCGATGTTATCATGTTTTCCCAATAATTATTAGGCAATGAACTTGTTTGAAAACAAATTTCCCTTATGCAATGTCAATGTTCCTTCGTCAGAAAAAATCGTTATTTCGAAAACGTAAGGAAATATCTGGTATCACTTAGAAAAATCATTTTTGTTTCAAACAATTCTTTGTGGCCCAGCAACGAGGAGAAATTTGGTGAAATTATTCTTAAACAATAGATTATTTGACGGAATTTTCCCTAAACACCACATTGTCTTTCCAAATACGTCATTTGTTAACAGAGGTTTAACTCTTGTGTTAACGCTATTAGGAAACATGACGCAAAAAAAAAGAAATATGTTTATTGGGTGAAATAAATACCTTTGCTGAGTTATAACACATTGATGAATACATTGTTCAAGAAAAGAGGAAAAAACTGCTAAATGCATTATAAAATAACGCGCAAAAGAATAATTTTGAAAGATCACAAAACTTTGCGATTTTTTCATGAATAGTGACGACGCGTTTGACAGCGATGAAGAAATTCCTATCTTAAGCTTTTGACGCGTATGCATTTTCCTTAACTAAATGCTCTCTGACTACAATATGAAGAAAAGGACTAAGGACTTGAATGCAGCATCTTACATTGTATATGTTATATAGAAAACGCGATTTTACCAACTTTTCACCGATTATTTTTAAAACAGAGCTTTTCTAAAGTGGCTTGGTAAAGTTTCAAAGTCTGAAGTATGCTTCAATATGATTCCTTTTCGGCCTCTTGTCAAGCATTTCCTGTTAAACCTAGGAATTTTTAAGTAACTTCGGGTAATCCTAGTTTTTACTAGTAAATCCAAGAATTTACCTAACTTCAAGTTCTTACAGTTATCGCGGTAAAAACCTGAAGTGAGGAAAATTGGATGATCGGAACAAAAGTGAGTGCAGTGAGAATGCTTGCTCAAAAGTGCCAGATTTGCCTATCGTAGTGAATTGTGGAAAACTAGCAGCTACATAAATGACTACTTCAATAAAGACCTCGCATACCTCAAAGTTTCTTGAAAGCATATATATATATATATATATATATATATATATATATATATATATATATATATATATATATATATATATATATATATATATATATATATATATATATATATATATATATATATATATATATATATATATATATATATATATATATATATATATATATATATATTAGTAGTAATAGTATAATTATTGTCAATGTCACCAATAAGCCTTTAATACTTTTAGGCAAATAAACCTGAACTGCAGGGATTTAAACGAAAAGCTGGCCATTATCACAAAGAGCAGATGTCATTTGGGGAGCATGCAAATGCCATCTTCAAAAATTCTTTAGTAACAGGCTTTCCACAAATATCGAAAGCTTCTAAGAAGAGGAAAGTATGGAAAATGAGTGTGTTTCTGTTTTGTGTGATTGGCTTTTTGTACCAAACAGGAAATTTCTTGCTGCTTTATTGGACATACCCATCATATTCAAATACACAGGTCAACTATCTTTTTGATGTGATTCTGCCTGCTGTCACATTCTGCAGTCAAAATGTGTAAGTAGGATAACGCTGACAATTTATTTCTGATCATTTAAATTTTAAGATAATGTATCTATTTGCTAGACCAATTGTTTTTTAATTGAACCTAATACCATAGGTCTGATTTTTGTTTTCTGTAGGGCACAGCGACAAATCTATTGTGAAAAGAATAACACCTATTGTAAAAATCCACCACCAAATAAACCGAAATTTAGTTGTCTTGATCATTATCCGAAATTCTGTGAAAGTGGCCGAATGAAGTATGAGAAAGTAAGAAACGCTTGCCTTTTTATATTGAATGTTAATTAACCTGACAAAAACTATGTCTAAACATTCAAAATGTGTACTCATTTAAAATGAACATGTTAAAACAACTCAACCTGAGTTAAATTTTATCATTTGTCCGGGAAAAAGAGCCTTTTCATCTTGAGTTAAATTCACTCGAGTCAAAAGAATCAGCTCAAGTCAAATTAGCTCAAGTTTGAGTGCATAATTTTAGATGAAATATGTCATGTTTAAGGACAACATGTTGTAACAATATGTTGTAAATTGTAGGATTCATTTGAGAATGATATTTTGGTACTCATCTTTTTCATTTTCATCATGATTTTTCATTTTCAAACCAAAAAAAAGGAAAAAAATTCAGTGTAACGGTAGCTAATATTTTCCAGACTGTAGCGATAACATTAACCTAATTTAATTATTATTTTTATTTTATTATTGAAACTCTGGATGGCAATTTCTTTAGTTTCTCTTTTCAGATATGGTGTTTGAAATTAATATTTAGATCTTTTTCTCTGTGTATTTAGAACAATTTTTATCTATTTAAGCAGATAAGAGAGAAAGCACGATATTTTATCCTTATCCTTCACTCAATAATTAAAGGTACAAAATGGTACAATTTTTAAATTTTATTAGGCCTAAAAAAATTAATTACTTTTCTTAAATTTTCCCTTTATCTTGGTACATTTTGGTACTTATCTATCTTAGTTCGGTTTTCAAACTCAGGTTTTATGGATTTTTTTCTCAAATCAAAAAAGGGAAAAAATATTACTCGGCAATCAAACCCCTCCCCCCCGCAAAAAAAAGGCTTTCAATCACCTGTCTGGGTAACCTGAAATGGACTCCAAGACAGCAAAAAGTTTCTGCAGAGATGTCAACTAGCCTCGCTTTGCGGATAAATTTTTTTCAATGGTAACAAAATTTTATGTTTGAATGTATAGTTATATTCTTCGTTTAATAATTTTGATTTTAAAATTAATTTTACTTCATTTGATAAATTATACTAAAGTTCATATCAAACGGCGCATTGCTTCGGTTATCTCAGGATGAGTCTATAAGGCGGCTAAAAAATCAGCAAAAAATTTGCAAGGTATATTTTTTAATTTTTTACATTTTTGTCTTTTAGAGTAGCGAAGTAGTTGTCAACACTGTACATGTAGTTACAGGTGTAATTTAATACACATACTAAATGAAAACAGAAATTCTCTACAGAGACATGTAAATAATTCACTCCTGCATGAGTTCTGTACGATTAGCAATCTTAAACACCACTTTACCAGACAAATCAAAATTTATTTAAATGTCCTTTAAAATTAAAATAGCATACGTTCAGAGATGCCAACTGCTCCGGACGCGCTAAAATAATTAAAAAAAACGGTAAATAACTACAAAGTAAATTTTGCAAATATTTGACTATTTTCGCTTGTTTTTTAAAATGCATAGCATGAGAAAAACACCATAAAACTGGTGAATCATATAAGCCTACGAATAATTTAGAAATAGTGGTGAATAAAAATCTACTAAATTGAATTTATTAAACCAAGAATCACAATTGATAAACTACCACTTTGAAATATATATTTGCTGTCCGGAGCAAGTTGGCATCTCTGTACGTTATTTATATCCTGAAGGCAATGGCACTATTAGGTTGTTAAAAGTTCTGCAACACTTCACCTTTCATGAATTTCACCTTTTATGAATTTTCATTTTGTGTTGCTGTTTTTTGGTGTTCTTAGTTTAAACTTTCATCAATAAGTTCTAAATGACTTTGGATCAAACTGATCTTCGGGTTTTGATTCATTATTGCTATAAACGAGATCTTTCAGCAAGGGATGCTGCAAGGCTGTTGCAGAACTTTTTGAACAACCTAATAATATATGTATACAGTATAAAAATTTGATTTCAGATTCCTACAAAAAGAGATCTCTTTAATATTCGGAACAGAACATCTTGGAAATTAGCAGACGAAGAAGCACCTGGTCAAGAAATGATTGAACTCTGTCAAACACGCCTTGAAAAAAACAAAGTGAATTGTTCGTGAGTCAACCATCTTTTAATATTCTTAAAAGCTAAAATTCTATTTATAACGGATTGCTTTCATTTTTCCGCAAAACCCTTGAAAAAAACAAAGTGAATTGTTCGTGAGTCAACCATCTTTTAATATTCTTAAAAGCTAAAATTTTATTTATAATGGATTGCTTTCATTTTTCCACAAAACCCTTGAAAAAAACAAAGGGAATTGTTCGTGAGTCAACCATCTTTTAATATTCTTAAAAGCTAAAATTCCATTTATTATGTATTGCTTTCATTTTACCGCAAAACCCAAAATTTTTATGGAACTTAATTCCATACATGCCAAATTAAGAAATATTTTTCTAAGTGGTTATAAAACAACAAATAAAGTTCGAAGCATTTTTTAAAAATCAACTTACCTTAAAATTGAAGAGTTAAACTGGATGACAAATAGATCATATCTACATATTTTGTTAATTATTGATTTGTCGTGGTAGGCTGAAAAGTTTTTTGAAGCGTTAAATTAAAGAATTAATACGTCAAAGCGCTATAATGTTGCTACCACTAAGAAAAAATTTTTTAACCGTCGTACAACTAAAAATATAAACTGGTGATTAATTAAAATGGGGGTTGGGCGTGGGGCTAACAACTCCACCTCGTAAAAACCGACATGTTTCGAAATCCAAAGAAGTAAATGCCGGACTGCCTTCATGTTTTGAATCTTTAAAAAACTTTACTTATCTAGGATCAGAAATAAACTATCAAAATGACATCAATCCTGAAATCAAAAAAAGAATAATCGCAGCCAATCGATGCTTTTATGGTTTAAGATCATTATTGAAATCTCACTTAATAAAAAGAAAGACTAAGATCTTACTTTATAAGGTATTAATCAAGTCAGTTTTGACTTATGCTTCAGAGACATGGACTTTAACAAAAAGGGAAGAGAAGTTATTAGCAACCTTCGAAAGGAAGGTCCTACGAACCATCTTTGGCCCTATACTCGATAACGACAACTGGAGGAAAAGATATAATTTTGAAATATATAGAGTATTTGATGGCGATGATATCATTAAATCTATTAAATAATGTAGAATGAGATGGGCCGGGCATGTAGTGAGAATGAGCCTAGAACGAACAGCATTGAGAGTCTCTAATGCAACCCCCTCCAATAAAAGGCCAAGAGGAAGGCCCAAAAAGAGATGGAAGGACTGTGTGGATGAGGATTTTGCCATCCTAAAAGTAAAGAACTGGAAAACAATTGCTGGGAGAAGGGCAGAATAGGAAAAGCTTCTGAGGAAGGCCCAGGCTCACAAAGGGCTGTCGTGCCAATGCTGATTAATTAAAAACAAAAAACCATTGAAAGAGATTAAAATTACAAATTGTTTCGAACACATTTCTTTCAGTTTACTATTGAAGGTGATAGTCAATAATTTTTTCCATTTTAAATGTAAAACAATTTCTACGTCTGTTATGATTGTAGTTACGCTTGAAAAATTAAATGAGTTAAATAAATAAAAAGGATTTGAGTGTTTTTGCCACTTCTCACATTTTTATTCACCTGTGGTTTCCCTGTAAGCACGTAAGTTGTACACTTAATTTAAGTAATTTTACATGAATAAAATTCAGTTTTATTTAAAACACATATATTCATGTATTCAAATCATTTTTACAGTATTCGAAGGTTTCCCTTCGTAAATCAAGATAACATCCCTACCTTTTGTTACACAGTTAATTCTGATTTGAATGTACCTAATGCAATTGACAAAATATATCCGAATACTATAAGTAAGTGCATTTTTAATACTTATTAACGTGCATTTCTCAGTATGTTTTTTTTTCAACATTGTTAACTGTATCTAATCCCCCAAACGAAAATCCGACTATATCAAATAAACAAAAATTATTATCGTATATTATGTTTGAAACGCTGTACTTAAATTAGAGCGTTAAAATATTATGAGTCTAGATCTCCAGAAAGTCCTCATCTTTGTCCTCATCTTTATTCAAATTATTTTTTCTTATACTGTTTTTTTTTCTTCCTTTCTAAAAATTTTTTTATTTATCTATTTTATTTCAAACTTAAAAAAAAAATATTTTCCTGCTTTACTTATTTAGATAATATAAAGCCTAACAAAACTTTTTTTTTTGTTCCAATACTCACGGTCGCATTAGAACCTCGAAAATTCGAAACATAACACGATCTTTAAATAAAGCGACAGCGCAAAATGTGTAACGTTTTTCATCATGGGCTTCAATTTAGAAGTTTACCCTTTAATGGGCCCTTTATTTCTAGTAAAGGTAAATTAAAGTATTTTTGGAATTGAGATTGTTTTAAGAACAGTAACTGATACATAAAAAATAACTCATTTAGTTTATAAAAATGCCATTTTTTTGGTGGTAAATATATTTAACATGACCTATTAGGAACTTACTGACTTTTATTTTTCTTTATTTATAAAATAAATTCCTTAAATGCTACAAACTTCAAAAGGAATTATGTATTTTGTAACTTTTATACGTTTTTTAAAAGTGACAAATGGTTACCAATTTTATTCAAACTCACTTCAAGAAAGCTGAAGTTATTGAAAAATGGAAACCTAAATTAAAAGTGGTAAAACGTGGTGGTAAGTATACTTACCACGGCCTTCAAAAGGGTTAAGGTATCCGGGTGTGTAAAAATCGAAAATTTCGAGTTTTTTTTTATTGTTCATATTTAAGCTTTAATTGATTAGCTTTTTAAAAATCTTAAGTCTCAAAATATTTAAGTCCCGCAGTGGACTGATTGTGAAGACACGATTTCCACCAGATCACCGAAGTCAAGCATCACTGGCTGCTGTCAGAGAGCGGTTGGGTGACCACTTTGATCAGCTTACGATGGGACCCAGGAAGTGTGATATTGAACCTCGTTAAACTATTCTACCGTAAAGTGCTCGACTTCGAGCGCAGGTCGTCGGGCTACCGTCGGGCTAAAGGGGTGTGCCATCCTCATCTGCAGTGGATCAAAATTGTGATGGCATGTCTTCGGATTATCCTCAGGGATGCTTCCCTGACAGCCGCCAATAGCCTATTGTGCAGCTCTAAGGCAATGTAAATTAATTACAACAACAACACTTAAAGTCTCTGAATTCCGATTTTTAAAAATGAAGTTATAGTTGTTTTTTCGTATGCTGACAGTCGAAAGGAAACCTGAAGTAAACTCCCGAAAACGAAACTGCAATTATTTTGTTAGGCTAACTGCAATTATTTTGTTAGGCTTTAAATATTTTGACGGTTTTTTTATTTTAATAAATTTTATTTTTAAGACAAATACAATTCATTTTCATAAATTAATTCCCAAACAATTGATTTTTTTTCTTTTTTTTTTTTTTTGCTGTCATAATTTTTTTACATTTCAAATTTGTCTTGTACTTTGGATTCATTTTCTGATGAGCGGTGATTTTGAGAAACTTTCTTTACGCCGACGCACATTACAACAAAAATATTTATTTAGATTGCTTCGAAATTTTGCTTGTAGATTTTGTATGATGTTAGCGATGTTTTTAACTAAAAGTTAAGGATTAAGAGTTGAATTTATTATTTTTTGTCAAAAATTAGTCAAAAATGTGCTATCCAGAATGAAAATATCCTCGTCTTTCTCTTTTTATTCGGGGGAAATATAGATGTTAATTATTGCGTTCGGACTTCCATATTCTTACAAAATACCTGTTTAATGTGATATAATAGATTATGAAATACTAAAGGGTCAAAGTATGCTGTTGTTTAATGCTGTTGTTGTTGATTTTTCAGACATCTTTGTTAAACTCCGAACTTTTCCAGAACAATACCTATTTAGCTCTGATCCGGTTGAGATTCACGCCTCTATTCATGATCGCAAACAGCTCCAAAATCCGTTTACTGATGGTTTTAGACTTGAAGGAGGAAACTGGTTTACAGCCTTTGTTTCAATGGTAATTATACCTTAGTTGTAAAATTAATACTCATATTACGAAAGGATATATTCTATTTACATTACTTTCCTTAGTGCCAATTTCTAACCTTATTATTTAATTATGCAAATTATATAAAATATACTCAAATTCCTGCTGTTAGGATTTCCCAGATAAAAAGAGTCTCAACGTAGCAGTAATTTCACCACCAAAATTGTACTCTGAGATGGGCATAACAAGCTGGGGAATGCTAATCACAATGAGGTGTTCTATTCAACGCTTTATAGAAATTACAACAATAATTTTTATTGATGTGACACGAGCATGTTTTTTCATTTTTGTGAAAAACTCTTGTCATGGGTCCTGATCATGGGCGACTTTGAGACAATATGCATCTTGACAAACATGCTAGGGTGGAGCCAGAAGGGGTTTAGGGGGTAATTGCCCCTCAATCGGGCATCTTTAGCCCCCATATGGAGAACTTAAAAATTGTCCAGAAACATGCTACCATCTTAAAAAGAAGTTTTTTTTCCTGTAAATGAGATGCATGAAATAAAAACATAAAGACGAGAAAGTGTTCTTACTTACTTACTTACCACCAACTTCCTGTTCACTTTTCCTCAGAAAATTCCCTGAGACAAGTCTTTTGTTTGTGTTCATATGAAAAGTTATTCAACAACTTTGAGGGATAGGGGGAGACAGGAAGACTGCTCTAGCATCTACACTTTCTCCTCGTTCAATAACGAAAAGTATTTTGTTACCATTCAACGTAAAGAATTCTATTTTTAAAATTAAGTAAGTTTGTTCGGTCAATCTTTTTTTTTAATTATTATTTACTCTTAAACAGTGTATTTATCTATGGTAATAAATTCAATTATTATTGCTTATATATGAGTTAAAATATTTAAATAAACTTGTAATACCAATACCAAGTTGTACCAAAATATACCAAGTTGTGTTATAAACTACAATGAAGAGGAGCTCAATTATTTTTTATTTAAAATTCACGCACTATTCCATCAGAAATAGTTTCTCTACTTATCAGAAAAAGATTTTTTTAATGTAATAAAGAAAATTATAATTAACAAAATAGGCGTACAAATCACGATTGCAATCTGTGCTCTCGTCGAAAAGGTTCATCTTCTTGTAGTAAAAATATTTTTAAAAAAAAAACCGACAAAAATAAAAATTTATTCTATTACACCGAATTTTATTTATTTATTTATTTTGTTTTTTTGGTATTATGATAGACATCGCTTTCTTCAAAATTGAGAGGTGGACGAAAGCCAAAACTGCTCAGCAACTCCTATAATCGGCATATAGTGCGTTTATATCACAACAAAATTTATAATACATTTTAATGTCTCTGTTGTATTTTATAACTTAATAAATATTCTGGATCAGATATGACTTATATGATAAGTGATTTAGTGTTGATAGATGAGACTTGGGTTCGAATCCCCATAATATTTCGCTTACTGTTCTCGGTTTGCACTGACAACAGTTCAGACATACTATACATCCAGTGGTAAAGGGGTCATGTCATGGGGAGGAATAATCCTGCCCTCGAGCAAACCACGGAGTATTTTCAAGTGTTTTTTTTTCCCCAGTGTAAAGCCAATGTGAGCTTGTTTCAATTCCAATGTCCTCCATGAAAGTGAATTTATCGTAAAACTTTACCAAGGAGTTCTTTTTTACTCTAAGTTCGGTTCAAATTTGCACAATTTTGTGTTTTAGCGTTAAAAGCAAAAAATCATCTGCATGAATTAAGGCCAGTACTAAAATAAAGTAAATACCTTAAGTCTTGCAATAAATTAATCTTATTCAATTTTTTTTGTTATTTATTTTCTGATTTCAATTAAAAATTGCAAAATTTTTAAATTTACAGAAAGAAATCATCAGACTACCTCATCCATATGAAACAAATTGCACGGATTATAAAAAATTATGGAAAGAAAATAACGGAACAGGTCCAATAAATCAAATTGTAAGTGCATTTTCATATATTTTTTTTTGAATAATTTTTAGAAATACTCAGGATGAGATAAACTAACTTATTTGCATTGCATTTTTTTTTTCAGTAAATAATAACGAATTTTTCTACGTATCAATTCACGTAACAAAAATATACAAGCACATAAAAAACTATGATGAATATTCATTTCAAATCTTTAAACTCTCGAGATCGAGTATTATATTTGTACTATAAATAAAAAAGCGCTTGAGGTCAGGTAGGGTATAGGAATTGTATATTGAAGTTCCTTATTCTCTCTTCCCCCAGATAAAACTTGATGAAAAAAATTAATAAAAGAACTTTTTGAATTTTTCGACATTTAATTCCAATGTCAACTTTTCTACTAGGTTAACTATTTAAAAAAAAAAGGAAATTGGGAACATTGGCTATTAGTGTGCTAACCGTATAGTTGCCAAATTAGAATCCTTGGAGCCTAATGGACTAAATTTTTCACATCAATTTTTAGTACTATTAAGAAAAAAGTTGAGTTTTTAATTTGGTTATAAATGATTGGAGGGAATAACTTAAACCGATTCATCATTACACCCAACAAACAGTGTGTAATTCTTATTTAGAAAAAAAATTCTAATGGGAACGTTAGTTCTTAGTGAGCTAAATGTATAGTTTCCAGATTAGAAACTTGAACGTCTAATGGACTAAAATTGTCACATCCTTTTTTAGTAGTATTAACAAATAAATTGAGTTTTTTAATTTGGTTATAAATGCTGAAAGGAGGAATAACTTTATCGAGAATCAGCGTTGCACCCTCCTAAAACTATATATATATATATATATATATATATATATATATATATATATATATATATATATATATATATATATATATATATATATATATATATATTGAAAAAAATTATAATGGGAACGTTGGCTCTTAGAGCGCTAACCGTATAGTTGCCGTATTGGCGTGTAGTAATCTAAAGTTGTCACGTCATATTTAGTAGTATTAACAAGTAAGTAGAGTTTTTAATTTGATTATAAATACTAGAAGAGAATAACTTTAACCGATTCAACTGTTGCACCCTCTTTTAGAAAAAGAACTAAGAGTATTCTCGTTGTCAAAAAAGAATCTATTATTCTTCACAGCCTACAAAAAGACCAGGTTCGTTCGTAAAAGTTTCGGTGTGGTTTACGGGTCCTTGGACCCTTACAAATATAAGATTATGACGTTTTTGCACTAGATTATGTGACGAGAACAGGCCTGTTCAAAGCACTGTTTATTTTAAAATTCGTAACCGGGTATTTGAGGGCTCCTTTACTGACCAGACGTACACAGACAAAACGGTGAGGCATGTCAACTTTCCAACTGAATTTTAGGAAATATACAGTTCAGTTGTTAATTTTTTACCCTCTTTTTATGTAGGATTGCTTTCACTTCTGCAAGATAAACAGGCTAGTTTCTCAAAACAAGTGTATTGACGAGTATACTACTTACGCTCCAAATCTTGAAAAACTTTGTCCGAGTGGTAAGTAAAAACGCATGTAAAATTTACAACATAGTAATAAAAAATTACATGTTACTGAACATGGTTTCTGTAGAAGCCAACTCAATTTTATGTATTTCATTTTCGTTAAAAAATGATTTTGTACTCTTAGAATAATACCAAATATAAAAGTTTTCTTTTCAGTGTTTTAAAGTTTTTGATGGAGAGTGTTTTTCTCATTTTTTTATTTATTAGTTACAAAAATTTGTTACCCTGTATTTAATCATTTTTACTTATAAGATTCAAATGTGATAATCTATATTTTGTTCATGTTAGGTCACGAGAGTACAACATCAAAAATGATTAAGGATTGCATGGAAGAGTGTCCAAAAGCTTGTAGGTAAGTTTTTCATACATGAAAACTTCGCTTATTTTAACAGGTGATTCCTCACGAATTTCCAAAGTAATCATAAATTTTAATATTTATCATTAAGCTTTAAATTTAATAAATTAAACTTATTATGATTCTGATCACCACTGTATCTAAATAATTTAATCAGATAAATTAGACCAGTGCTCTTGGTGGACATATTTTTTGTAGCATTGATACAAGTGATCTTGCCTGAATCGTGTGTGGGGATTTCAACTTTAAAATTAAAAATGCTACTACTAACCACTGGCCGGTTGCAAAATTTTCTAATTTCAATGCACACCTTAACATATCGCATCATAAACTGAAATGTATTTTCGCCTTCTTCCTACCGCTCCATGCGTAGCAGAGTTAAGAGATATTGTTTATTCGTATCTCGACCTGCCCTATTTAAGGGCATACGAGAGTAGATACATAAAACATATATTAAACATACATAAAACACTAGAAATTGTATCAACAACAATTATTTTAAAATCACAGATGTCAGTGGCAACAGCCCGACAGAAAAAGTATAACATCACAAGTGACAACACAAAAAAGGTATAACATCAATGGCATCTGCTAAAATTGAGCCATTATAGAATTAAAAGTAAAAGATATTTGGACCAACAGACCCTTATGACTTTATGGAGAGATATGGGGTCTCTCAGTATTCACTGTAGGCACTTTTATAAAAAATCCTGATAAGGATTATGTGCTATTGAATTGCTTAAAAACTGTGGCTTGTAGAGAGAAACTTATTACAGGTCTGAAATCAGCTACGCAAAAATATCTGAGATCTGTTCATGGGAATGAAACAAATATGATCGATCTGTGAAATTTTAATATGCAGTCAAAATTTTGCCCTTTGCAATCGCATGGCTACTCGTCGTAGCCAAAGATTCATTTAAGGTTCCAGTTCTAAGACTGTGCTCAGACCCACTCACCACAACAAATAACCATACTTGTTTTATAGTATTGAACACTATTATTCACTTGACTCGATCATCTAAATGATAAGTAATTAAAAGTAATATTTTAAAAGGTATATTAGGTATAGAGGAGCTGCTTACGAAATTGAAAGCTTATGTTTACACAAAGACGACAAAGTGCTTTTTTTTGTCGTATGCCTGTTTTTCAGTGGCGCCATCTATGGCCAGGAATTCGACTTCTGCCACGCCATTCACACAACCACAACCCGTTTATAAGGCGGGTCACATTCACACACAAAGGAGAAAGGACATAGAACACACAGAGAGAGAAAGAAGCATCCATGCCTTGCCCGGGATTCGAACCCAGGACCTTTCTGATGCAAGGACAGTTCCCTGCCCCCTACACAGGCCGGTCGGCACGACAAAGTGCTGAAACAACTAATAAGAAAATCATTTCATTACAGCTTCTTTATTCAAAAAGATTGAAATGTCCGTGATATCCAATGTTCTTTAACAGGTGTAACATGCACGTATAATCGTTTTATTTATCCTAGAAAAAGTAAATAGTGAAGTAGAGTTTTTTATTAAAAGTAGTAACAGCTAAATTGACTCCTGACGAAAAAAAATTACAAATAAAAAAATTTTTCTACCAGTTTTTCCTTTTTTTCCATCTTTCTCTCCCTCTGGGTAAGAGGAAAAAACTGGGAATAAAACAAAACGCTTAAGCCTTCACTTTACTATTAAGAAGAAAGAGAAGTCTAGATGTGAAAAGGTTCTAATACAAGTTTTTTCGCTTTTCTGTTGTACAAACGGACCTGAAATAATAGCATTTTCCCTTCCAAAATAAGATTTTTTTTTTCGTCGTTACCCAACATAATATGTTTGTTCAATAACTTCCGATCAAAACATAAACTAACACTTCCTATCCCTAACACTTTTTCCATATTGTAACTTTTTACATCACAACCGTGTATTGTGAAATCGCAACGTCAGCGATGAAGAAGTTTGAGAAAGAATATAAAGGTAGCTCTTTTCCGTTGTTTTAAGAAATAGGAATTTTTAAGACAAGTTTTATAATGTGATAAATATTATTCATCAGGAAAGGCTCTTATAATTTTGTCAGCCTCTGGTGCTTTCCTAATTTTTTTTGATGATATTTTTAAGTTCCTCTGAGTCAGTAGGCATTAAATTTTGTAATTAGGTGGCATTTCTGAAAAAGTTTCGATTTTTTTAAATAATATGCTCTTCAAAGTCCTCATTCACAAAATTATCATTTTCAGCAAATCGTTCTTCCATTGTGTCTGTAAAAGCTTCTGCTTTGTCTTTTGCAGTAAAAACAATATCTCTTTTACCATGTATTGTTTATTGATGTTTGATTCTGATTTTAATGCTTTGGTTAATTTATAAAGTGAATGATTCTCTTTGTTAAGTGAATCGATCTTGTCAATCCATGTATCATTACGGTGATCCACACATCGTTTTTTAATTTGCTTATTACGATTACTTATTTGAGTTTTAAGCTGGGGGTCGAAAAATTTTCGCCACTGTTTTCTGATTATATTTCTGTGTTGTATGAGTTGCTTGATTTGGGAAGATAAGTTGATGTTTTCAGCATATGTTGCAATGACTGGAAGATGGTCAGAAGATAAATCATTCATGACATCAGCACTGAAAGCTATTATAGAGTTTGTTATAAAATGATAAGTATACGTGTTGTAAAGCATGGATAATAAGTTGGAGTTGTGGGAACCACCATTTTTAAATTTTTGTCTCTGATAATGTTATGGAGAGCAGCGCCATTTTTGTTATTATTACGACACCACCATATCGTGTGCTCGCTATTGAAATCTCCCCCAACTATAGTTTCAATTTTGTCATTAAAAAGTTGCATAATATCGTCTTGTTTTAGTGTATTATTAGAAGGATTGTACAGTGCTGAGAACCTTAATTGCTTATTATTTAGATCTATCGAAACGGTTGTTTGTTCAAAGCCATAAGTGTTATTAATGTTGAAAAGAGCTGCATTTAAATGTCGTTTGGTTAAAATCGCTGACTCGCCATCATTATAATTAAGTCTGTCACATCTAAATGCATTATAATTTGGTACTTTAAGTTTATATTATGCGATAAGATGTGTTTCTGTTATTAAGCAAATGCCTGCGTTAACTTCAACAAGAAAATCCTTAAATACTTCTATTTTATTTTTAATGCTATCTACATTCCATAGAACAATCACTATTAATTTAAACATTATTGTCAAAGGCATCTAAAGTAGGTAATGATTGAAGTATTAGCATTATGTTACTATTTTTGATTTAATCAATTAGAAATTTTAGTTGATTCATCATAGATTTGACTTCATTTAAAGTGTTCATGAACTCGATTTTTCATGTTTCTGTCTCCAGCTTTTCTCTCAGTGTGTCGGCGAATGATTATCCTGTGATTACTCTATTTGAGTGAAATTAAGATCTTGTGTTTTTAGTGGTTTTATGCGATTTGGGATCAAATTTTGGCCGCTTAGGGCACTGACTGAAATTAGCCGGAAGTTCGCCGCTGCACATTGCACACGTGGCCTTCGTTTCTGTGGTTTTATTACATGTGTAAGTGGAGTGATTTCCTGCATATTTTAAACATTTCAGTTCATGTATACAGAAATTGGCTGAGTGAGAGAATTGTTGGAACCTGTGAGGGCAACGTTTTCCATTACATTTTCCCGCTTTAATCACTAGGTTGTCAAGATGGGTTACAGTATATACGTTTTAATCACTAGGTTTTCAAGATGGGTTACAGTATATACTTCTTTGGGAATGATCGCATTTAGGTTGTGAAAATAATAGATGGGGGAGCGGAATTTTTCCTCCATTCCTAATTCTGGACATTCGTGCTAGATCTCTAACATTAAATTGTCCATTAATTAGTTTCTCTCTTAAAGGTTACAACTTTAATAATAAATCTCATTTGTTTGTCATCTGGGACAATGAAGGCATGATAATTAAAATTGTTTCCGTTTAGGTAACTGATTATTTGGTTACGAGGGTGTGTTTCTCGGTAGGGTATATTTTGATACTGTCATGAAACATTTTACCATGATAATGTTTATAATTCAGTTTTCTTTTTCCTTTTTTTTTGTTCGAGTTATGTTTTGGTAAGGATCGACCATGACGTTTACTTACCTTTAATTATAATCGTTGGAATTTTATTTTTTAAAGTACGGGTGCCCATTTGGTTGTCAATGTTTGCATCATTATTTTCATATGAATTAACTAGTAGTTGTTGATTTGTTTGCATTTGCATTATTAGTGATATCTATATTATTAGCGTTTGTGATAAGAGGGAGCTCATTTTCATATTCTCATTTAACTCATTTTGATTCATCATTTAAATTTTTGGCTATTTTATTAAATTCGTCTTCTCTTAGGTTTAGTAATTCGTTCATTGTTAATTCCAACAAGGCAGCGATTTACAAATGACGAATTGCCATTGGTTAAAACGGTAGAGCTTTTCGGTATTTCGGGCACCCCGATTTGCCAAAACTTTCTTGCCTTTCAGACACTTTTGATATTTTCCCTCCGCCAACTTTCAGATCAATTGATGGAATATAAGAGTAATTATTGGATTTAATGGAAACATCATTTAATTTTTGACATCGGTTCAATAGGATTTGATTTGATCGGGGATTTTGGTTTTCCCCCTTTCTTTACTATTTGAAATTCCTCGCCCTTAACCTCTTCGAGACGGGCGAGTCATATATGCATTCTCAGGGTGGCAACAATTCAGGTAAAAAAAATATATCTGCTAGGTAAAATATTTCTATATGAATTCATTTGGGGGAAGGAGTAAACTCCTGTTTGTGAAAATTGCAACAACATGAAGGAATCGTCATAATTGAATGAAATTTACTACACAGTTGAGTGGTAGTGGTACAAATAAATGATTAAACTTTCAAAGCAAACAAACAATAACAAGAGATCGAAATCAGTATTTTGTGTAGCCACCACGCACCGCAATAAGCGCTGCTACACGACGTGGCATGGAGTCAAGCAAATTTTGAATGTCTGTCTGAGGAAGAGCATTCCATATAGTTTGTATGTGTACCCAAAGTTCGTCTGTAGGAGCAACAGGACGAGGATCACGAACGAGGCACCGAAAAACGAACTGACACACATGTTCAATCGGTGACATATCTAGGGAATACGCAGGCCTAGGAAGAAGCTGTACCTGTCGCAATGCAAGGAAGGATTGAACAGTCCTAGCAATATGAGGACGGCATTGCCTTGTTGAAATATAGCTCCTGGCAAGGCTTGAAGGAAGGGAACAGCTAGGGGCTGTAAAACTTCACTGATGCACCGGTTGTTGTTCAGATTGCCCACAATTGGTAGCAACAGAGATCGTCCATGATATGCTATGAAACCCCAGACCATAACTTTGGGTGTTCGTCCACTGTGGCTTTCGATAATGCACTCCGGAAGGTGGCGTTCACCGGCATTGCGTCTGACACGAATGCGGCCATCATGGTACCACAAACTAAAGCGGGATTCGTCAGAAAACACAACACGCTGCCAATCAGCATACCAGTTCCTATGCTGATTGGCCCATTGTAGCCGCAGGCGGCTATGGTTTAGCGTGATGGTGATCCTGTATAAAGGAGTCCTTGCGCGCAGTCCACGCTGCAGTTGACGTCTACGAATTGATGAAGCACACAATGAAACACCTGTAGCTGTTGACCACTGTGCTGCCAGTTGTCTAGAGGGAGCCGTACGGTCTGTCAGCACCTTGCTGACCGGGTGTCTATCATCGTGAGCTGACGTGACATTTCGGGGTCCACTCCCGGATTTCTGAGTTGTCTGACACTCGTCCGTCCACTACTTCCAAACACGCATCACTGTGCTTCTGTTACGCTGCACACGAGCGGCTACTGCACGATAAGACAATCCAGCTTCACGAAGGCCGATGATTCTCCCTCTTTCAAACTCAGTAAGTTGTTGAAATCTCGCTCTCTTTTTTGTCGAAGAGGCATAAGTAACGTCTGAGCTAACGTTTGCCACTAGCAGATAACCACCGATAACCATAAACGCCTCGCTACAGCCGTCTATTTATTCGGATCCATCCGCCGTTCAGAGGGCGCTGCTCAGCATACGCATGTGCTACGGGTCTGAAATTCTAATCATTTGCATATTATGCTCTACGGTGCATTTCCTGAAAATTTCAGCTCACTCGCGTAAGTCCTTCATGGTGTTGCAATTTTCACAAACGTGAGTTTAATTTGATTTACTTAATATACCTTAACTTAATTCAAAATAAAATTATATAGTTGCACTTTGAACTAACATTAATTAGATGTGTTAGAATTATAGTGAGCAGAAATAAAACTTGACCAAGCTTAAGCTACCGCTTTTTATTTATTTTCATCCTGATTCTGGTTCCGTACGAATGCATTTATGACTCGCCTGTCCCAAAAAAGTTAAGAGTAGCATTTCTTTCATTTTTATTAGATAGCCTGGGTACCACACACCATCTTGTTTTATTTTAGTAGAAACACTTTTAGATCGTTACATAGGTTGTAAGTAATGCTATTACAAGCTTCTAATTCATTTCTGTCAGGATATGACATATTTAAGTTTTAACCTTAGAATTCCTATCGTGGTCTTTAAGTAATTTCTAGTGAGTAGCATCTGGTGTTTTTGGTTTAAAAAAAACTGGTCATAGCGAGGTCTCTACTGACAGCAAAATATTCTAGACTTGTTACCCGAAAGTTCAGCTCCACCTCAGCGATACTCCGTATGGTCTGTAAAAAATGGATAGTTTTAACAGAAATAAGCTAAATGCACCAGTTCACTTGTTGGGAGTGTAGTCAAGCAACGCCACATTGAAAATCCTCCGTGAATGGTTATTTAATGAGATAAAATGCAAGTAATACAAATAAAATTAAAGTAGCAAAATATTACCGTAAAACAGAGCAAAAGAAAAACTGAACATAGCGATATATTCTCCGAACGTTTTCTGCACTATAGCATTGCAGCCAAACATATCAGTCAATTCTTGACTCATTAATTCCATGACAGCAAGAAAACCTTTAATATAACTAAGCTCAAGTAATTTTAACCAGTTAACGCCCAGCGTAATATATTTAGGGCAGTTCCTTTTTTCAAAAACATTCATTGTGGTGGGAAACTATTTTCAGTACTTTCATTTATCTGGGTGAATTAAAGGATTCTCAGATACCACAATGATTTAGTTATTTCTGATTAGATCTAGAATTCTAAGGAACAAGTACTTTTTGATCTATTAAAGACTTTTTGAATGCCTTAACAGTAGAAAAACAAATTAATTTCGATAATATATTATACCACCTTTTCCATAAAACCACATTTTGTATCATTTCAATTTATAAATTCGGGACAAAACGAGTTAAACCGTCTATCTAGTCACACCTTATTGGGAGTATATAGGCTTTCCACCCGAAAGCCCAGCTCGGGGATAAATAAGTGCAATCTCTAAAAATAAAGATAGTTTTAAACGAAATTAACAAACCAAACTAATTCACCTAATAGGAGTCTAGTCAGGCAACACCACTTGGACTTCACCGCAAATCTTCAGCGATGGTTGTTCAATGAGATAAAATAAAAGTAATACAAATAATATTAAAGTAGCAAAATATTACCGTAAAAAAGCACAAAAGACAACTGCAGACAATCAGCAAATAAGTTGATGATCTTGATAAACGTTCAATCCAAGTTTTTGATGACTGGCTTGAGGGAGAGGACTCACACGAAGTAACTATAATAAACTTGCATTTCATATGATACTTCGCGTACTAAAGGAAATAGCATCCAAAAAAATATGCAAAAAGAAATAGCACTCAAATAGAAATTGAAGAGGAGGCACTGATACACACACGGCAGCCTCAACAGAAAAGCATTACAATGTAGTCAGTGTGGGAGCAGTTTCTGCGGTTAGCTA
This sequence comes from Parasteatoda tepidariorum, assembly GCF_982258835.1. Taxonomy (NCBI): domain Eukaryota; kingdom Metazoa; phylum Arthropoda; class Arachnida; order Araneae; family Theridiidae; genus Parasteatoda; species Parasteatoda tepidariorum. Next base: position 61,698,998 of record NC_141759.1, read on the forward strand.
AACACCCGACTGTAACGAGACAGACAAAAAGAAACCAAAAGCAAGTCAGAGGAAGATTGAAGTAGAATAGCATAAACTAACAGATCGGGGAGAAAATTATCAGATGAGTTTCAAAGGTTTGAATATTAAATTAGTTTGTGTGCAAAAGATGGAGAACAAAAATGTATCTAAAAATGAAAAATTTAAAGATGTACATGAGATAAAAAAATATTCAAACTTTGCTTTTACTATGTTTTTTTCTTTTTTGACACTGGGAAAAATACTTTCTGAAACTACGGAGAATCCGTAGAAGTGAGAGTGGCTGGGCAGTAATCTTTCAAAGCATGTATTTTCAACACTTTTCACAGTAATAGCCTATTAACAGCTTAATCTTATTTATTTTAGTGAGCTACAATACACCGCACACCTAGAAGGAGTTGATGTTCAAAACAGAAAGGTAATTTCTATAATATATATATATATATATATATATATATATATATATATATATATATATATATATATATATATATATATATATATATATATATATATATATATATATATATATATATATATATAAGCTAAAATATTGAGAAAGAAAATATGGAAAATAATAAAAAATAATGACAAGAGAAAAAAATTACTAAAAATAGTTTTTCAAAAGTATTTAAAAAAAATATAACTTTTGATATCTTAAAAAAAAAAGGAAATTAAAAATCCGGAAAACAGAACGAAGAAAAGATATAATCTCTTCATCAGCCCACACGATTATATCCGCAAAAAGCAAAAAGGAGTGCTTTCTAATATTGTATTAATATAGTCAAAGCAAAATATATAAATCAATAGTGTGAGGAGCATTCAAAAAATTGAAACGAAATTAGAACACATTAAGTAAAAAATATATACGAAAAAACAAGCAAATATATCAAGCAAAAAACAGAAAATAAAATTTAAGGAGTTTAGAGAACAGTACACTAAAGGAAATCTACATAGTCAGTAGCGAATAAAATGAACTTACGCGTACCGGAATCTTTCAAGAATGACTTGAAATATTTTCGTAATAAGATTGCCAGATTACAGAATATGAAAACAGAAGCATAAATAAAGTGATATCTTATGGCACGCTCTTACTGCAATGCTGAAGCGCGTCTAATTTGTTAGTTACCTTGGGTGGGCCCGAAAATGGATGCGCACAATGTTATAATATTATACAAGATAATTTAAAGTTTGTAATAAATAAGTTTGATAATTAAAATAATTATTTAAAAAAAAACAGGATTTACTCGTTTTGAATTGATTTTTAACAGGAGCCAAATTATTATTGCTGCTGAAATCCAAAAATTAGGCTCAAAGAGCAATGCCTTAAACACACGAAATTAGAAGACCGAACTAAAAACGGAAACAAAACGAAAACGAAAGTAAGCTAATAGTAAATAATATTAAGCGCTAAAGCTGCTTTAAACATGAATACTATAACATAGCACAATAAAAACAAAACCGAATTAAAAACGGAAACAAAAAGAAAACGAAAGTAAGTTAACAGTGGATAATATCAAGGGCTAAAGCTGCTTTAAATATGATCACTATAACATATCACAATAAAAACAAAGAGAAAAACGAAGAAAATTAATAAGTTTTATTAACTGCGCATAAGCTGCAAGTATGTAAAACTCATAAAATTAGCTAAAGTATTGAGAAAATATGGAAAATAATAAAAAATAATGACAGGAAAAGAAAATTATCAAAAATAATATTTCAAAAGTATTTAAATATTTGTTTGTTTTTTCGTATATATTTTTTACTTAATGTGTTCTAATTTCGTATAAATTTTTTTGGGTGCTCCTCACACTTTTGTTTTGATATATTTTGCTTTGGCTATACTATTATTACAATATTAGAAAGCACTCCTTTTTACGGATATAAGCGTGCAAGATGAAGAGATTATATCTTTTCTTTGCTTTGTTTTCCGGATTTTTAATTTTTTTTTATATCAAAAATTATATTTTTTTAAATACTTTTGAAAAATTATTTTTTATTATTTTCCATATTTTCTCAATATTTTAGCTTATATATATATATATATATATTATATATATATAAGCTTATATATATATATATATATATATATATATATATATATATATATATATATATATATATATATATATATATATATATATATATATATATATATATAGTGAAACTTCCGTTAAGCGGACATTCATGGGACCAAAAAATTTGTCCGTTTATGAGAGTTGTCCGTTTACGGGAAGGGTACCCTAATAACGAAATTTAACACCGTAAATTGTTTTTAGAATATTCTCAAAGATGTATAAATAATTAAATAATATCTACAAGGATACTGTAAATATCTACAAGAATATTTATTTAAACAATAAGAAAGATAAAAAAGAATATATAAAGAAGTTTGATATAAATACATAATTCTGGAAGTAGCTGCAGATAAATAAATAAATATAATTTTCCTATTAGCATAGATACTCAAGTTAGACATATGATACCAAATAGGGGCGTACTGTCCTCAGTCCGTTTCAAATATTAGGTTCACATTGCCTTACACGTACTTATCATTTCATACATGATTCACAGAAAAAAATGTAATGCATACCTGTAAGTCATGTGGACCTATGGAAGTTATTATTCACAATTGATCAGCTATCAAGTGCCTGAATAAATGTTTCATTTATATAAACACCTCAAAGATTATACTTCTGTTCTCTTTTTTTTACCCCAGTTGTGTTAAATACAGTCTTCAAATTGATAAGAAAATTAAAGAAATTTTCAATGGAGAAGAAGCATTGAGAGAAGTCATTTCAACTTGAGGGGTCTCATAACCTGTGTGGTCCAGATGAAAAGATCAAAAGATGCAGATGTCAGAATTATTTCAGGAATGCAGTACCATTTTCTCTCCTTTCTTTACAAAGATAAGGCAGGGTGACAGGAGAAAGATTGATTTTTCGGTGGTGAAATAGCTTGACAATATTTTTAGTTATGGATAAAGCAAAAGTTTTTATTTACATGCTTTAAAAATGGTGAAAAGTTGCATTTTTTTAGCTTGCAATTTATTTAGAAAAAGTAGTGTCCGGTGTGTAGAGATAAAAAACAACGTTTCAGGACCAAAATGATTGTCCGCGTCCGGTTACGGGAGTGTCCGCTTTGCGGAGAATATACGTAATGGTTTATTCATAGAAGATTCCCGGGGAATTAAAAATATGTCCGTATTGAGAGGCGTCCGTTTTGCAGGAGTGTCCATAACAGGAGGTTTCACTGCATATATATATATATATATATATATATGCAGTGAATATATATATATATATATATATATATATATATATATATATATATATATATATAAAGCTTGAAAAGTGATTTTATGTTTAATATATTTCAGTGTAAACGTGGAGATGAAAACTGCTTGTAAGTATATATCATAACTTATAACTTCTGGAAGCAAAAAAGAATAAAACATAGTGTTTTGTCATATTTTTTTCTGCAAATACTCAGAAATAACTTCAAATTTTTGATAAAGTCTTATTTACAACATAAAAGGAGAAATCTGACAATAGAGAAATCGTCATATTATTAAATTACTATAACATCAATTCTTTTAAAAGGTTTTTTTTTTTAATGTTATTGTTTTTCCCAAAATTGATTTTTTGATATTCGAAGTTGTTACAAGGATAATAGATTATTTACCCATAAGTCGCACTACAATAACTATTCTGAAAGTACAACATAAGCTTGCACGAATTATTTTATCAATATAAATTTGACAATATTTGATTCTTTTTTTTTAATTTATCCATACCAGTACATGTCAAGAACTTGTTTTATATCTAGTCTTTTTCCTATTTTACAAAAACTATGAGGCGGAGTTCTTTTTAAAGAAATCTCAAGATAAGATATTTTGTAATATTACAACACGAATAATACAGCACGTCATTCAATAACATAATAGAACAACATTAAATTTCAAAACTAACAACATTAAAACATAAAAATAATAACAAAATATCTTAGAAACATATGGCATTGCTCATTAAAAAGTGAATGCATACCTGTCGATTTTTATGTATTTTGCGTAATGCTAAAAATAACTTAAATTTTGGAACCACTGGAAAATATTTTTTCACAAAGTCGAGCAAGTTAGCATCTTTTAATTTTCATTTTATCACTTGGAGAAAGCAATCCTCGAAACATTAGTAATTAAAAGGTAAGCTAATGTATCGGAATATATAAATTCTTTTACTCATGCATACTTGCATTCAGGAAGTCATTTCTTAACCCTTTCGCGCCGATTGCATACCCTCCAACTGCTACGGAAGTTCCGTAGTTTCAGAAATCTTCTTTTCAGACGGTAGCAAAATTAATGTCTTAATATTTAAAAAAAATTAATTTTAGCGTAACTTGTCCACTATTACTTATAAAAGTGCAGGCCATATGGCTAGATTCTTAAGTTCTGATAAAAGTTTTATGAGAGATCCATTTGCTTTAAAAATTTCTACTTTGGTTCGCTACCACTAGAAAGAATTATTTTCAAAATCCTCATAAGTTGGAGGGTATGCGATTGTCACAAATACTTGGCAGCATAAAACAATATCAATCAGGGTAAAAAGATAAAACTGGTAACCAAAGTAGTTCCTCAGCAGTTTATTTGTGGACGGGGTAATGGTAGTTTGCTTTATTTAATTCACCACTACTTAGTTCGAATTAAAAATTTCATAGTTACACTTTTAACACACGTGGATTGGATGTGTTCGATTTAACACGTTCACGCCGGGTGCTGCGCCTGAAAGCGGGACGGAAAAGAGAAAATGCTGGTAGAAGAACTATTTCAATATTAGATAATATTCGGGAGGAGTTAATCTATTCTCAACAATAACAATTCATTGTAAGGAAATTTATCACGGCGAAGAAGCAATTCAATATAAAAATTGCATCCGTTAAGAACAATATGTAGTTATGGATTTTTATTATTCCGGGAAAAAACTAAAAAAGGAAATTTATTTGTTACCAGTTTTTACTCCGGTGGGTCACCCCGTCGTGAACGTGTTAAAGTGAAAGGAGAAATAAATGTGTAAAATCAGCTATGCCCAAACTTATTCTACCACTTTTTGTTTTTTACCACCCTGATACTGATTCCTTACGAATACATTTATGACTTAAACGTCCCGAAAGGGTTAATTGAAATGTATATACGAGGATTACTTTCTAAGTAAGGGCCGTTTTGTTATGTATACTAATATGTGACGCTGTGCGTTGCACTGGTGCTTGTGTCGTGTCCCGGCATTCCTTGGGAACAACTGTGCCGGTCAGTTCTCTGTCTTTAAAATGTTTAAATTAAACAACTCGCCCGCCACGCACGAGATACGATAAGTGATGCGTTTTAAGTTGGCAAAATCCACGTCTGCTGTATACATAACACTGACAGATTTGTGAAGTAACAAAATTTCCTGCCATGCTGACAGGGAATTTTGCTACGCTATGACAATAACTCTCTCCGCATCTCAGCAGATCCCAGCTTTATTGAACTTTTTTGCTTGGGAAGTTTTGAACCCTCCCTCCCTACGTCCCAGACCTGGCGCTGAGTGATTTTCTTCATTTCAAACATAATTTTGCAGCAATCCCTGCAACGATGACGAAGACGTGAAAACGGCCGTGACCTCTTGGTTAACGGAGCAGGCGGCAATCCCTACAACGATGACGAAGACGTGAAAACGGCCGTGACCTCTTGGCTAACGGAGCAGGTGGCAATCCCTACAACGATGACGAGGACGTGAAAACGGTCGTGACCTCTTGGTTAACGGAGCAGGCGGCAATCCCTACAACGAGGACGTGAAAACGGCCGTGACCTCTTGGTTAACGGAGCAGGCGGCAATCCCTACAACGATGACGAAGACGTGAAAACGGTCGTGACCTCTTGGTTAACGGAGCAGGCGGCAATCCCTGCAACGATGACGAAGACGTGAAAACGGCCGTGACCTCTTGGTTAACGGAGCAGGCGGCTAGCTTGTATTGAAGAGGTTTTTCCAAATCTAGTTGTAAGGTACTATAAGAGTTTAAACAAACTTGGAAGAAGAAACATACTTAGAGTCCGAAATATATGTAGAATCTGAAAATAAATTTGCTTATTGAAAATTTTTTTCGTTTTGTTTTTGTTTCCAAACGGCAATAAAAAAGCAACCCTCGTATGTTAATTTTTTATGATTTCTGCGGATTTCTAAATATGAATTTAGTGCCATAAATTTTAAACAGAGAGCAGAGAAATTTTATAAACAAGCAAGATTTGTACAGTAAAATTTTTCCATTATTACCCTGAAGGTAAGCATTAATTTACTGATTATGATTATTGATTATGGTTATGTTAATTTTTTATGATTTCTGTGAATTTCTAAATAAGAATTTAGTACCATAAATTATTTAAAATTAAAGCAAGAAATCAACTGAATATAAAGAAGCAGAAAGAGTTGACGTGAAAGTAAAAGAAACTGAAATTCGAAGAATTTAAATATTAATAAGTATTAATACTTAAAATAGCGTAATGCTTATTACCAAAAAATTAATAAACTGAGAGCAAAGAAATTTTATAAACAAGCAAGGTTTGTACAGTAAAATTTTTCCATTATTACCCTGAAGGTAGGCATTAATTTATTAATTATGATTATTACTATATTGTTAGTTATAAATAACAGGGCCAAACTTTCTGTAAAAGTTTTAATAAATTGGCAGCGAATTAAATTGCAATACTTGTGGTATAAAAATAATTATCCCACTTTTTAAGAGTACCACATCGAGACAACAGCTACAAAGTTGCATTTCATATCATACATTAAATTTTTCATATGTAGTAATGAAAAATATTTATCTAAAAGTAACTGACATTTCGTTACCATTCAAAAATATTCTTTTACTAAGTGGAGCAAGTTGGCATCTCTTCAAAAGTATACAGTTATCTTACAACACTGAAGTATTTCATTTTAGTTAAAGGCTTTACTAAGTCAAAGTATACTTTCATAATTGAAAGAAAATATAATTGCTTTGGTTCTCATTTCTTTTGTTGAAAACTTTTGAAATGTATCATGTTCATATCTTTTGACTATTAACTTTTAGTGAGAATACAAAGTTAAAATTTGAAAAATGTGTTTTTAATTAATCATTCTCCATAAAAATGGAGATTGCCCATAAAATAGAGAGAGAGAGAGATCAGAAATTGAAAATATTTATAAAAAAATTGCGTGGTTCATTTTTATGCAAATAAAGGTCAACTTATGCAGAGGTCAATTTAACAAATTATAATTCTCTTTTTTTTTAAACATAAATTTACAAAGTTAAAAGTTTTAAAAGTCAAATACCTTATATTGTTATACAGTGTTTGCAATATCTTATGGGCAGTCACTTTAACAAAATATAAATTCCAAAAACCCCGTAATCTTTTATTATGAAATATCCATCTGTTTTTAAAAATCCAATATTTCCCCTTAATGCTCGGATAGACAACCGGGGAAAGAGATATTTTTATTTCCGAATACCAGATTAAAGTAATCTCTGACTGCTGTACTATTTAGGTATTCAAAAAGGCTTGTACGATTCTTAATAGACTTAAAAAGTGGTAGAAAAAGTATGAAAATAAGTCCCATTCTTAAAAAAATTATATTACCCACACCTAATATTTCCAAATAAATATATTTAGTTTCGAAATCTACCGTTTCGCATTTTTAATTTTAAAGTGAATGCTAATGAAAATGAAATTTGTACCTTTTTCTTATAATATTGACAAAACTTTAGAAAAATTTTATGAATATATGCGTTATCTTACATTCAAATAACCTTTAACCCTTTCGCGCCGACTGACACAAATACGTGCCTGCATAAAACCGTATCAATCAGGGTAAAAAGATAAAACTGGTAATCAAAGTAGTTCCTTAGCAGTTTATTTGTGGGGTTATAATTGAATATTTGTGGGGTTATAATTTGATTTATTTAATTTACCATTACTTAGTTAAAAACAAGTTTAACTTAGTTTTTTTTTTTTTTAATGGCTGTCACATTCACACAATCGCACACACAAAGGGCATGGACATAGAACACACAGAGAAAGAAACACCCATGCCCTGAGCAGGATTCGAACCCGCGATCAGCGGCTCAGCCGTCAGGCACGCTAACCGCCCGGCAACACCAGGTCGGCATAAAACTATTTAGTTGTACTTTAAATTGACATTTATTATAGATATGATTAAACTAGCAATAATTAAAGTAAAAGCAATGTAAGTCTGTCAAATAAGAAACGACTACACTTAAGTTACCGTTTTTTATTTAATTACAGCTTGATTTTGATCAGAAAAGTGCTTTTTGTTCAGAAAATTTATATTAAGTATTTTCATGCTCAATAAAAATTTTCTGTGAAATATTTTATACAGAGTGAAGAACATACAATTGACGGTTACGTTTCGAAAATGCCAGTACAGAAAGAAGACGTATGAACCTCTCATAAAAGTACGCAAAAACTTTTTAATTTTTTTTATAATGCTTTAATATTTTTATCCATTATACTGTGTGTTAATAAATATCGCTATATCTTTCCAAAAAGCGAAGAAACAAAACATATAATTAGTGCTAGCAGAATAACAAAATAAATTTTGAAACATATATTCAGACGTATTTAAATTTTGAATAATTGGGTTCGGAAGCTTTAATACGTTTTTTTAGTGTTTCATTATAGTGATATAGTCAAGCTCATTACATAAGTAATAATACGGAACACCCTGTATTTATTTTATACTTGGACTCTATTTGTACTTTACACAGCTAGAATTGTATTTCTGAAATTAATTTACCGTAAAGTTGACGGTAAGGAATATTTCTGTACCTTTAAGGTTTTAAAACCGTTTAAAACTAGTATGACGTGGTTCAAAACTATACGATTTTGTAGTCATTTACATTTAACGTGGTTTCTAAGCCTTAAAAATGAAACTTAACTAGACATTGAAATTAGGTTATGTTAGTTAATGGACTTTTGAGTTAGATTATGTAAGGCAATGAATTTTAGAGTCAGGTTGTGTGTGGTTGAGTTATCTGTGAACTCAACCTCAAAAGAACCGTGGTATGTGGCTTACTTAGTTTATCTGGTGGAGCCATCTATCATGAAAAATGAGAAATGTTAGATATCTTTGTGTTAAGCTGCTCTGCAGTACTGCCATTTATGCGTGGATGAGAGTTTCTTATTCCGATAGTCCATGGACTATTGATTACCAAGATTACCAATTGAAGAATGCAGAACACGTTAAACTCTTCATGCGTTGAAGGATAGGAAGAAATATGGTTGCGTCAACTTTAGGATCCGAACCCCCGTCTAGTCAATCAAGAGAATGACAGATTAGCTCTCTCTGCTAAAGTATGTATCCAGCTGCAATGGATTCATTTTCTTTTCACGAGAATCTAGTTGAGACTGATAAAAGTCTGATAATTTTGTAACCGTAGTGGTTGAAAACAGTTAATAAACGATTTTTCTTATTGTTAGTAGCTTGAATACCATCTTTTGTATGGTTATGGTTTTGTTTAACATAGTAAAACAACAATTAAATTAATTTTCATTTAGCTATATTTTCCGAGCAATTTTTGCTTTAATTAATAATTTTTATTTATTTTTTTAGAGTGTTGAATTATTCAGTTACATAGGTGGATATGTTGGAATGTGGTTAGGCATTCATCTGATTGCCCTTTTCGACCTGGCAGAGGGTATTTGTCGCCTACTTTATTTTCCGTTTAGAGAAAAGCAGAATTAACGAAAAATACGCTACAAAATGATTGTTTATTATTATTATTATTTCTTATGATAATTTATAATTTAGTTGTCAATAGCTATACTTTGTTTCTTTATATAATGCTATCAAAAATAATAATTAAAATGATGTTTTAAATTATTATGTGATGATTATATTTTATTATGGAACAGTCAAACCTTATTCTGTTATGGAATCAAATTTTATTATGGAACAATCATCACACACTGGACCCAATAAACACCAATTGGACATTAAAACTACACGTTCTGCTGTCTCATTTATCTGAATCTTTTTGTAATTATTTAAATTTTGCCGACTTCAACCTAGCTTTACTTCGACTAGTTTTAAATTGCTCGAGTTTTATCAATCTCACGCTTTTATTAGTCTTCTAAACTTCATACATATTACTTAATTTACGATTATTTTTACTTTTTATCATACCTTTATTATACCGTTGTTGTTTTTATCATATTGATGGCTATTTAACTAGGTTTTACTATTTTACTGTTTACTTTTATCCAATGTTTCTAATATTTTGTCACTTATACCTTTTTTCTGTCTTTTCTTATACTTTTCTAGTTTAGTCTATCAGCTTTTAATTATGTTTGAGTTTAATTCTTGCTTGTTTTAACAAATTAATTATTTTATGTATTTATACGGCTCTTTGGCTGATTTTATACATTTTATCATTTTAAATTGTTTACACCTTTTTCAATATTAAACTATTTACTGTTTTTTTTTATTTATTTTTTTACTTTTTAGCTTTTACCTTTAAATTTACGGTTGCTTTTGCTTCCTTTCCAATACTTTTACTTTGACCATTTGTCGGTTATCGTTATACTGCCTATCGTTTTGTGTTCAACTTAAGACGATGAATTTTGCCACTGGTATTGTATCGTTTTATTCGTATGTACTGACTTTTATTTACTGACCACTGAAGATTATCGATCAATATAATAATTAAATATGTCCTAGTAGGTAAATCATTAATTTTAATACTTAACTATTTCCCATATTTATTATATTTCACAAAACCATCTTTGAATTTGCATTTGTGTTAGTGCTAGATTATTCCTGCAAATCTGTAATTAGTATGTATTTTTACTATATTATTGTTGCCTAACTTCTAACTGACTCTCCAAGTATTCAAGCAATAAAACATATGTAAAAATAGCTGCTGAAAAACCTAAAATGAGGCTTCTTTTTATCGGCATAATTTTTCAAACAGTAAAGTTAGTACTTCTCTTAGCACACTTTTGGAATATTTTCTGAGACACGTGAGGATTTTTGTAAATGTTCGGCAGAAATTTTGAATTTCGACATATATCCTCAGCAGCTTCTGAAACCATTGATGCTGATTATGTGAGAAAAATAATCATAATCCCAACCATGAATACATCCAAAGCAAGTAAAAAGAACAAAAATACATTTTTTGAAATTGTTTGATGTAATATCAGAGACACAGCGGAAAGAAATCCAGATGACACAAAAACGAAACACAAAACTTGATAATTCATTATCAATCATTTCAACCAACGAATGTGTCGATACGAGTGTCTTAAGCAAAAATTCATAGTTTATATCTTTTTGAGTTAATTTCTTTTTGATTTTTTATAGTTCTAAACGAATTTGTTCTGACATCAGCACGTAAAATAATGAAAAAGTTGTTATAGGTAAAAACAAACCTATTCTGATACATGAAGTACAGAGAATCTGGAAGATAATGTTTACAATTGGTTTCTTGATTTTGTATTTAAGCAAGAGGATGTAATCAAAACTCGTTTTTTCGTTTATTGGTGTAAGAGGCTCTAGGGACACTAATTCTATTACCATGCTTAAAATTACAAACAAATATAACTGTCTTGGTAATCTTTTCGGAACTGATAACATAATTATATTTCTAGAAATCTATCTTATTATATAAAACGCTAATACGTATGTATCATTAAAACCGATGATATTTCTTTTCTCGCGTTGGCAACAGTTTTCATTTTTAATTGATAGGCTTCGGCGCGCAAGAGCACGCAGTGAGCATCATATGTCTAATCGGGTGAATTCTCACCGAATTACCAAACAAATTCTCACAAAATTATCTTCATCGAAGCCGATGCTTTACATCCGGCGTTCAGTACTATTTCATATTGTTTTACAACACATGGTTTTAGCCCTCTGGTGGGAAAGACTTTAAAACAAAACTTACAACAGTTACTTTTCTCAACAACTGAAATTTAGAATAGTGTGATTACGAAAAATATGTGAACTGTTTGCGATTTCAAATTAATATTGAAATGTACAGGTTTAGAATTTTCTACAGTGAAAATTTTTCGGAACTTCAGTGTTCAAAAAAGTATACAAAAGCTAGACGATAAGAACGTATCCAATGAGCGAGCAAAGCGAGCATCGGATTGCGAAGCAATCCGAAATGAACTGCGAAAGCAGTTCCGGGGGTTGGAGAGCGCCAGCGAGCAGGGGGCGAAGCCTCCTAGTTTTTTGAATTTCAATAAAAAAGCAATCCGAAATAAAACTGCTGCCATTATTACCATAATATTACCAACAACACTTGAATCATGATTTAAATCGAAAATAGTTAAAGCTATCTTTGCTATTGCACAAAGAAAAATTGCAATATTTGCAACAAAAAAGCTTATCATGTATAAATAATTCTTATTTTTAGTAACGTTTTCTACTGAAAGTATAGCACACACTTTAAATATAGTAAAGATGAATTTGTGCAATTGAACTGGCGAAGCATTTATTCGTAGTGATTTAATCTTTTCTTTGGCAGCCATTTTGAAAAGATAACTTGGAAATTTTTGTTGAAAAATATAAAAGTTTGAATTCAAATGGTTTAAAAATTTCTAATAGTAAATTCACTCTTTGGTTTTAACAAAATAAAAATAATTTTCTACTTTATCAACAGTTGAGTGCCCGTATGTTATTTGAAACATTTAAAAATGGTGTTTATTTTTCAGGTGTTTTCAAAAACATATTTGACGACATAAAAATAAATTGTATTTTTCGGGCAGTTTTCTCGACACCAATTCCTCATTAGATATGGCGTGGTCCAAATATTAAAATAATCACGATAGTTCTCGTTTCCTTTGTTCATATTTTGTTCGGACTGGATTAAGTATACAATTGAATTGATCATTATTGATTGATATTGCTATGATTAAATGCAATTTAAGTGCTAGTATATAACGTGAAATTGAACAATTTAACGAAGATTGAGTTTTTTTTTAAAAAAAGAAGTTAATTGTATGGTATAATAGTCGAAGTAAGTATACATTTAATTAGTGATCTATTTCAATTTTGATGGCATTATAGATTAGATTTTATCATGAGTTAGTAACTGATTTTAAGTAAATTGATTTAGAAGTTATTAACAAATGAATGCAATTTACTTCTGATGAAGTAATAACATTAATTCGTTTACCTATCAGTTTCGTCACAATAAGTGTTCTTCTTTTAATGGATTTTATTAAATTGCATTAAAATAATGAAACTGATTAATTGGTAGCATTATGTGTTTTTTTTGTTTTTTTTTGAATTCTTGAAAAGCAATTTTTCATAAGCATCTCAAGTCTTAATTAAACTAATTGTTTTACGAAAAGTTTCATAAATTATTTTAATATGAATCCTTTGCTATCATATTAAATTTAAGCATAGTTATCATGCTTTTTCAGATTGTGTTTTTGTTAGATGATTACAATATGTTGGTAATTTACGAAAAAAAGAAAAAAAATATTATTCTTGAGTTGTTGTTGTCGTCGTCCATTAAGGCAGAGGGAGTGCGATTGTTCTTTCTTTCCAGTGGTGCCATTTATGGCCACGAATTCGACTTCTGTTACACCCATGCGTCACACCCGTTTATAGGGCGGTCCCATTCGTACATCCATTCATCTAGGGCAGGGATGGGCAAACTACGGCCCGCGGGCCAACTGTGGCCCGAATGAAGGTTTTATCCGGCCCGCGGATAGAATTTTAACTTGCCGATCAGTGACGAATATAAAAAATATACATCCATTTTCTTGTCTACTTTGTTTAAAGCTACTTTTGATCTTATTAATGGAAATAGGCAACTTCAATTGGTAAAATGTTGAAAGCAAACGTTCTTTATAGAATAGCTGTAGATTGACTCCATCTGAAGCAGTTGTTTCTAAATATGCCAAAGTTAGAGTTTTGCAAATCATTATCAAAAGCTAGTTTCCCAAATTTAATATTTCATGCCCAGAAAATCAGTGCTATGTTTGTTTCATCTTATATATGTGAAGAAGTGTTTTCAACAATAAACCTTTGAAACAATCATTTCAGAAGCAGACTAACAGGCTAACATTTAACCTTGAGCATTAAAATAAGTTCATTTCCCTTTGGAATCTTAATATAAAGAAATTTTAAAAATGAACTCGCAATTTCATTCATCTCATTAAATATTTAAATTAAAACTTCATATCGTTTTTCTACTTTAGAAGTTTTTATTTGGCCCACCAAACTTTTTTTCTTCGTTTTTTCTCTCTCGACCCATAAAGTTTGCCCACCCCTGATCTAGAGAATATAATTTTGACCTGAACAAGAGAACGATCAATCTCCAATTCAGTATCCCCAGAGGTATTGATTTATTATGGGAACATAGAGGACTTTGGGACCCATCATATTTAAATTGCACCAGTCAGCATTTACTGCACTGGGAGTCTCCAGCCGGCTAGATTCGAACTCACGTTCTCACAAACGAGAGTTCAGCGCCCTGCCACCCTGGCTATCTCGGCCGTAATTCTTCTTTTAAGAAAAATAAACGTTATTAGGGGAGAGGGACTAGTGTGGACAAATTTTACAAATTTGCCACACAAAAGAAAACATATCTGATATAATTTTCAACTCATTAAGAATTTTTTTATCAATAATTTAATCATCTACCTGCATTCTGGCTTATATCTGAAATTACAAGGATGTTTTGTTTTTCCATAATAATTTTTTTTAAAAATAGGTGCTGAGGTATTTACTATGGTACTCTGGTAGTAAAGTCCTCACGGCCCACCGGAAAAATAGTCGCCAAAGAAAATTGCTTGATTGTGGAAAATTTTGACACTCATATGAATTGGCATCGAGCAACAGCATTCATACCAAATGAAACTGAAAACGGTTGATCTTTATTTTGATCGCATGAAAAATATGTTTTGCTTTCAAGCGTTTTATTTAAAAATACTAATTAAAGCATTGAATTTAACAAATCGTAAGAAATGATTATAATCATGCTGTTTAATATAAATGTTATAAAGAAGAGAAAATATTTTTAATTTTATATTTATTTGATAAACAATAAATTTAATATTTGCCAAACTTTTTAATTGATAAACAATAAATTTAATACTTGGTAAACTTTGGAGATAATTTTAATATTTGATGACAAATTTCCACAATATCAGAAAATATCCTAAATAAACAGTTCTTTCTTTAATAATTTAGAAAGATATAAATTAATAGAAAACGTTACATAGAATTCGTCAAATTGAAAAACAAAGTTTTATAGTAATAAGTAATAGATGTGGCATATGTAAAACTGGGTTTCCAAGGATCATTATTTAATGCAACAATTCAAGTAAGAATCAAAAGAACTATGTAAGCTAAAAGCAAAATGGAGCTTGTAAAAAGAAATGTGCATTCAACGCCTTTGTTTTATTTCAATAATACCTAAAAAATTGAGGATTATGTTGAAGTAATTTATTCTAGTTGTACTATAATTATTTCTTCACATCTTTTGGATTCTGGTTTTGGTTGTAGAAACAGAATTTAAATCGAAAAATTTTTCTGCGATAAACGCAATTTATTATCATTTATTAAGCAGGATATTCTTCAATTTTATCCTATACCGCTCCGTTTTCCTCATGGAATTTGACTGCATTAATATAAATCGTTAACTCAAAACAGACAAAAGTATAAATTAGTTAATATTTTTATCTAGTTTTCAAATTAATAAAATCGACTAAACTGCGATTTTCTGCCAATGGAACAGAAATAAATAAATAAGAACAGAACAGAAATGGGGTAAAGGTAGCGCGTAGACGCAACGTGTACATGTTATAGCCCAGGTGTAAATGTCTTCTTTACAGAATTCGAATGCGTGATTATGATCACTAACGCAAAAGATTTGTCTAACATAATAATCCAATTTTGAATTAATTAAGCCAATTCAAATTCAATTCCTAGCTTTTAACACTAAAATCGTGTCTTCCTTATCTAAACTAGAAATGTTTATTTAGTCATTAAAAGAAATATCACATAATCGAATTAAATTGTTATCAACAACAATACAAATGATTGGGACGTTTTATACATTTTATCTTTATTTCAAACAAAGAATTTTGTGAGTTCTTTTCAAACAATGAGTTTCATATATATATCTATAGTAAATTTTTGATAGCTTCTTATTTACTTAATGGTATTGCGTTAAAATGAAAAATAATTTATGCAATAAAATCAAATATTTTGAAATGCTCTCAATACTTTGTTGATGTAATAGGTCATTCAATTTACCTCAGCCCTTAAATCTTTTCTCTCGAATTAATATTGTTTTTTTTATAAAGCTCTCATAAATTAAAATTAACAAATTTTCTGTCATTATTAGATAAAAATAAAACTGATAGTAACCCTTAATTTGTTTGAATCCATTGTAATACCATCAATAATTAAGTAAAACATTATAGTTTTAATATTCTCTAAAAAAATTACTTTTCGCTCAATTTTTATCAGTTGAAAAATTTCGTAAATATTAACATTTTATAAAAATTATGTTACTTTTTGTCTTTTTCTGAATTCATTAATATATTTCTATAATTTAAATATATTTGAAAAATGTTAGAGCTGATTTCCTAATTTTATAGACGAGATTAATAATTGCTTTATTACATATTGCATGCATTGTGAGCACAAAATATTTTCTTGTAATTGGATTAATGAAACAAATTTGGTATGAATTATTTAAAAAGTTGTAGGAGCCTCTTACTGTTCAAAAACGAACTGTCGTTTTAAAAGACGTTTGATGTTAAAATAAATTGAGTCGTAATTATGTCGTATTTTTACTTACAACGGTCTATTTTCCTTAATTAAAAAAAATTACGCATCTACACTATTAGAATTTTTATTCTGAAATTACGATAAAATAACTGGCAGTAGTCTGCCCATCCAATTAACCAAAAAGTTTATGGTTAGAAACAGTTTTTTACCCTTATGGTTTTGAATACATAACTTCACAATTTTGTAACCATTTACAACTAGCGCAGTTTCTATATTGTAACTTAAACGGACATTGAAGCTCTCTGAATGCTGTGTTATTTATGCGTGAGTGATAGTTTCATATTCTAATAGTCCAGAGTCACCCACTGAAGAGTGCAGGGCACTAGACACTCTTCATTGAAGGAAATATAGCAGTATCAACACTGAGATACGAACCTCCTGCTCAGCTACAGTATGTACCAGCTGCATGGACGCTGATAAAATTCTGGTTGTCTAACAGTATTAGGAAAAATCAATCACTTTATTTTTTTTTCCAGCATAGCAGTTTGAATATAATTTTTTATGGCTATATGAGTGTTTTGGTTGAATATAGTTAAATAACAACCAAATAAAATTCCTCTTTAATCATTTTTATCGCGAAATTTCTAACAATATGATAAAATATTATTATTTTTTTATTTTCGCAAAAAAATGTGTTACATAAATGTACATTATTGTCTACGAAAAGAAATAATAATGAAATATTTAATTAAACTTTTCATAAAACTGTTATTTCATTTGAAACCAGAATTGCTTATTTAAAAGTGCTTTTAGAAAGTTATGAACACTTAATTAATACCAGATCTAATTAACCGTTTTAATATTGTTTAAAAAAATACATTAAAAGAACGAATGTCATTCACAGTTAGAATTTTTATTCTGAAATTACAGTAAAATAACAAACACATTTTTTACCTTTGGTGTTTTGAAACAGTTTACAACTAACAACATAGTTAAAAAAAGTCCATGAATACAAAACTATAGGGTTACTATACAATTTACAATAGCATGATTTCAAAACCGTAAAAAAAATTTTTTACTGTTCAAGAGAGTTGAGTTTTATCAAGCGAATTGTGGGATGTGGTTGAATTAGTTTATCAGGTTGTTTCACTTATCGCAAGAGATAGGAAATACTAGATTTTTTGTGTTAAGCAGCTTTTCGGTGCTGCAATCTATGCATGAAAGATAGTATCTTATTCCAATATCCCAGGGTCGCAAATTGAGGACACAGAAAATTCTTCATGCGCAGAACGAAATGGGGGAAACATTGTGGTGTCAATGCTGAAACAATCGAACCCCCATTCTGTTGGTCACGAGGTTGACAAATGAGCCCTTTTGGCTGTAAAATGTACCCACCTGCAAGGAACTAAGTGGCTTTATTAGGTGGGCTCAGGTGGTGAGATAAAATTCTGGTTTATTAACCATATTAGATCAAAGCAGTTAATAAACGGTTCTTCTTATTACAGTACACAGTTTGAATACCTCCTTGTTTTTAGTTATTTGACTGTTTTGTTTGAATACGGTAAATAACAATTTAAAAAATTGTTATTTAATAATTTTTTTTCCGAAACATTTCTAACAGTATAGTATTGGATTGAAGAAGTTAACAAATTAATATGTTGTACCTCTGCGAAAAATAACTGCTTTCATTCGTTATCAGAATTTTTTTTTCTTATTTGTGCTTTGAAAATCTATCATTAACTGTTGATTAAATTGAATCAGCTTTGCTACATATTTTAACCACTTTACATCTAAGCTTTTAAATTTCATATAGTTATAGAAATTACAATAATAATCAGCTTAGCACTTGAAAGCATAACAAAAGATATAAAAACTATTATAGAATTTCTCTTCGATAATTTTCTCATGCGAGATATCTAATTAATGAAAATTCACGAAAAGTATCAGAATGCATTATGATGGAATTAATACCCGATATTTTCAGGCTCCCGCTAGAGGGCGTTCTCGAGCGTTGCGGTCGCGAATACGTTATCATCTCGCGATAAAGAAATAAAATATAATTAAATTGATTTTCACGAGATATTAATATATTTTTCTTCAGTTGAAGTCAAGACGTAGTCAGTTAAAAGGGTGCTTGCACTCCAAGAAGAAGAAGACAAGCTTACCCACACATGTGACCTATGACGTCACCACCAGCTAATCTTTATCAGCAAATGACGTATTGAAGTTGAGCTAAGTTTCTCTACATAGCTTAGAATGTTCATTAACGTTAAGTTAATTAAATAAAGAGACGTATCTCACATCAAATTTATTGAAATGTAATTCTTTTTCGTCCACTTCTCTTACTTAACTTAGATTTATTATTTATTGATTATCATTAACTTAGATTTATTATATATTGTATTGTAACAGTGATATATTTTTATTTTGTGCACCTAGAAACTTCGATGCATAATAAGTTTGCTTATGTTCTACATGTCTTCGTGTCTGTCTTTGCGTTAAGCCTTAACGTAAATGTATAGTGAAAGAATTGAGATTTCTTTTTTAAAGAATCTGTTTGAACGGATATAGGCTGTGTTACTTGACAAAATTGGTACTTGACGGGCTTGGCTTACTCGTAACAGAATGGAAAGAACACTTGATAACGTAAGCAAATGTCACGTTTCGACAACCAATCAGGATCGAAATACCTACACAACGTCACTTGCAGGTACCCCATTGGAGCTTTTTTGAAAAAACATGACAAAGGAATATTGTTTGAATCTGATACTTGCAAGTGATGTCATCGTAGGTAAATCGTAGCATTTGTGTATTCAAAAGTCAATAAGCTTCGACGCATGCGTGTGACGTCTCTTACAGGCGTCCAATTAAATCTGATTTAAATCACATGAGTAAGCATAATCACTTCACTTCTTCTCGAGTTACAAGTATATCAAAAAAATATTTTCATTGTGTAAAAACCAAAGCTTAAAGTTTTATTTTTAACAACACTAATTGCGATTAAACTAAAAGGTCAGCAAATTAATATGTTATTGTTTTACGGGAAATTAACTGTCATATATATTTTTCTCTGTCATTAAAAAGCTGTCATTAATCGTTGACTAAATCCAATCAATATTGCTTTCTCATCCAATTCGAATTATATCACTAATCAATTTTGTGTATATTTTGAATAATATATCATGTAATAAATTTTGCAAAGGAAAACTCGCATCTTTATTAAATTTTTTAATCAAATTACATCTCACTTAAATTTCTTTTCATTCTAAGATTAACAATGTTTATCTATTTTGAAGAAAATGAACAAAGGAAATGAAAAGTTTTATGATGCATCTTATAATAGTTCTGATCATGTAAGATTTAATTAATTAAATGTCAAGAAAACCACCCAAAAAAGCTAATTTAATTTAATTTTAACCTATACTGTATTTAAAAACAAGACTTAGTTGAAGATTTGCAGCTTTTCTGATTACACGGAGTAAAAAAAAATATGGTTATTCAAACAATAATAAAGTCACTCAGGTGGTGTTAAAGGAGAAAAGTATTTTCAGAATGTGAAAACTGACGAGTGTTATAATTTGAATTTAAATAGTTACACTATTTGAATTTCCATTTTTATATTTTTCAATAAAGGTTTTGAAAGTTATCTTTTCAAAATGGCTGCCAAAGAAAAGATTAAATCACTACGAATAAATGCTTCACCAGTTCAATTACACAGATTCATTTTTATTACATTTAAAGTGTGTGCTATACTTTCGATAGAAAACGTTACTAAAAATAAGGATTATTTATCCCTGATAATCCTTTTCGTTGTAAATATTGCAATTTTTCTTTGTGCCATAATAAACATATCTTTCATCATTTACGATTTAAAATCGAATTCGAATGTTGTGGGTAATATTATGGTAATAATGACAACGATTTTATTTCGATCTGCACTCTTATTGAGATTCAAAAGTTTTGAAAAAATTTCCAAAAACATTATTATTCTACCAGTTCCAAAGAGATTACCAAAACAATTATATTTAATTTTAATTTTGATCTTTATAATTGAATTTGTGCCGTTAATTAAACTTATACCTACAAGCGGGACAAAGACTTTTGATTACATCTTTGCGCTTAGATGCCAAATCAAGAACCCAGTTGCAAATATTATCGTTCATATTCTGGGAACATTATGTATAAGAATAGGTCTGTTTTTACCAATAACAACTTTTTTATTATTTTACGTGCTGATTGCAAGACAAATTCGCTTCGAATTACTGAAAATCAAAAAGAAATTGAATCAAAAAGACGTAAACTATGAAAATTTGCTTCAAGCACTCGAATCAACACATTCATTAGTTGAAATGATTGATAATGAGTTATCAAGTTTTGTGTTTTTGTATTTCGTTTTTGTATCGTCTTGTCTTCTTTTCACTGTATCTATGGTTTTACACCAAGCGATCTCAAAAGATGTATTTTTGTTCTTTTTACTTGTTTTGGGTGTATTCGTGGTCGGGATTATGTTTATTTTTCTCACATTGTCAGCATCAATGGTTTCAGAAGCTGCTGAGGATATATGTCGAAGTTCAAGAATTCTGCGGAGCAATTATAAAAAACATCAAGCGTTTCAGAAAATATTTCAGAAGTGTGCTAAGAGAAGTACTAACTTTACTGTTTGGAAAATTATGCCGATAAAAAGAAGCCTCATTTTAGGTTTTTCAGCAGCTATTTTTACATATGTTTTATTGCTTGACAATTTGGAAAGCCAATTTTAGGCAAGAATGATGTAGTAAAAATGCATGCAAAATTACAGCATCACTTATTTTTGTCAATAATATGAACCTTCCAACATTGGACATTCTTTTTTATCTCTTAAACCAGAATTTCTTAAATTCTTCGGCATTATAACCCTAAATGATTCAGATTATTTCTGCTGGAATTCTATTTTATATATAAAGATCATTACTAACCGAAGAATTTATACTAATTACTTTGGAAACATTCAATGGATAGGATGCACCCATGTTCGAATCCCAGCGGTTGCTCGTAAATACGAATTATGTTCCCGGTTCCCACCAGTCACAGTGTAGACGTAAAATATCCTTTGTGGTAGATGGATCATGGGTTGAAATCCCCTTGTCTACGGGCTAACAGTGGGAGGTATTCGTGATTTTCATCTCCACGTACTGAAAAAGCGGAATGGTTCCTATAAAAAAATCCTCCACGTAATTCACCCCGATGATTGACCCAGAAGTTACATTGTCTTGTGGGTTGGGCTCAAAATCACACGAATACGGAGTTGAACATTGATACTGTAAACTAACAATTGGGTCGGCTGTTAAACGCCGGTTGTTAAATAAAATATAAAATAAAGTGTGAAGAATAAAGTTTCTTCATTATTTTATCAATTAAAATTAGATTTTTTTTTCCAGACAGTTCAATTCATAGCTCTACAGCTAATTTTATTCTAATCTTGAATTTATTTTGTGTATATGTCTAAATTGAAAATTAATAAAATTGATGAAACATTGTTTTCGAAAAATAAAACTCTTATAAACGTTGAGAATGGCTATCAGAGAAACGTTTTCATTATTGAAATCGATTATTTTATTTTAAATTAAAAAGTTAGACGAGAAATACTTATGCAATGATGCAATACATACACATACTTTTCGCAACGTGTTAAACATATTGCTGTTATCTTTCTTTTTAATTTAGATATTTTCTTCTTGGCATTTTACTTAACACGTTCACGCCGGGGTGACCCACCGGTGGGTCACGCTAGATTGTCTCATCTTGGCAGCGCACCGGAGTAAAAACTGGTAACAATAAATTTCACTATTTAGTTTTTTTCGGGAATAATAAAAATCCATAACTACCAATTGCTTTTAACGGTTGCAATTTTTATATTGAATTGCTTCTTCGCCGTGATAAATTTCCTTACAGTGAATTGTTATTGTTGAGAATAGTTTAGCTCCTCCCGAATTTTATCTAATATTGAAATAGTTCTTCTACCAGTATTTTCTCTTTTCCCGTACCAGTATTTTCACTTTTCCCGGCGTGAACGTGTTAAATTACTTCATTACTTATATTTGCCACTAATATTATAACCACATTTTTCATAAAGTTGTTTTCTCTAAACAAACCACTTTTAGAGGCCAGAGATTAACTTCCAATTGATGTTCCAGAGATGCCAACTTGCTCCGGACAGCAAATATATATTTTAAAGTGGTAGTTTATCAATTGTGATTCTTGGTTTAATAAATGCAATTTAGTAGATTTTTATCCCTCACTATTTCTAAATAATTCGTAGGCTTATATAATTCACCACTATTTGGTTCTTATGTCATGCTATACCTTTTAAAATGCAAGCAAAATTACTCAAATATTTACCAAAATTTACTTTGTAGTTATCTACCGTTTTATTAATTATTTTGGCTTGTCCGGAGCAGTTGGCATCTCTGATGTTCTACTGCCTGTAACTCATGCCTCACCTCATTAAGGACTTTTGATCTGAACTTTAAGCTTAGAACTTTGAATCATTTATGACGTTTTAGTTTTATGTCTCAACAGAATCGGCTAGAAGCCCTTCGCGCTTAATGCCTAAGATTTCACCCATCTAACGAGCTAAGATTTCACCCATATCCAGCAGGCCAGATATTAATATGTTACGCAGAGCATTTAGGCCTCAGATGCCCAGTTCTAAAACAACGAACGAATGAATATTAGGCAGAACTGCCAACCCGGAAATTTTAGCTCCCTTCATTATTTAAGGTGATGGTTAAATAATAATTAACTAAGAAAAGGTTCTGAAAATTTCGCCATCACCTAAAAACAACACTACTTATTTTTCGGACAGATTCTGGTTTAAGGCGTTAGGCTAGCAGGTCTGGTTTAAGGCTCAGCAAATTTCGGAAGAAAAAATTAGGCGTAACATTAGCTACTGCGACAGTTGAAAATGCACACTAAGCTAAGATATTGATATACTTAAACTTTACGTTGTTTGACACGTTGAAAGCCATGGGGGTCACCGGTGACCGGCACTGAATTTGTCGTAGCACCACGGGGGTCACCGGTGACAGGTGGTCGGCAAAACCAAGTTTATTAGAAACACATAATTCGAGTAAATTTTTAATGCTTTTAATTTTTTTATATAATTATCATTACTAAAATTGTTTGAAGAAATGAATGCAATATAGAACACACACTCAACTATAATAAATAAAATAACGGTTGAAATAAGTAGAAAAATAGTTTTGAGTTTTTTTTTATAAATAAGTTGGATACACACACATAACCTATGTGCCATGCAAGGAAGTTTTTATACTTTTTTGTGTTAAATTTTTTTTAACAATGTTGGGCCCTGATTTTAAGTAATGGTATCTGAAGAATATGTATGTAGATTTTTTCAAAGCCTGTCTAGACAGTTTTCTACAAGATAACATTAAATACGTTTTTCGCAAACTACTGGTTACCTTTCCATAAATTGGGAAAAATTTGAAAGCGCTACAATGATGGCTCGAACTAGAATGATAAAGATTTTTGCTCTTTCAAGTTCAAATTACAAAGGTACACTGAGAAAACATGTTTCGTCAAAACCATCAGAACATGAAAAAGTTTATTATATTTCTGGATTTATAGGAACACCGAAAACCTCGGTTATTTTGACGAAGCGCTTTGGCAATGATTTAGGTAAAATATGGCTTTATAATATGTGATGAAATTTGCTAATTTTATCATGATACCTTAAAGCATTAAAACCCCTATTATTCGGACAAATTAACTTTTCGCTTTTGTATGCTTAGTGTAGTAATAAAAACTGGAATTTCCGGTAAAACTTTTACCATATGAATGGAAAAATTACCAAAAGAATGGATTAAATACCATTTATTTCGGGGTTTTTTTTCTTCCAGAATTATGGTTTTTTTAATTTTTTTAAGCAGAAATGTATTACCTTACAGTACAGTAATTCTAACAGACTTTTTTTTCTTTGAGTAAAAATTGACTTCCTTTTATTACACAGAAGCGTTAAAAATCAGAACAAAAAAAATCTAAAAAAAAAACTCTTTACCGCGCTGCAGATCTTATTATAGTCACTTCCCCTATTATCCATTTACCTATTAAAATGCAGTACTTTTTCAATACTATTTTTAAAAAATATTCTTATTATCTATCACAAAAAGTGATAAGAACTCTTTGAACTAAAAACTTAGTTCAAAGAAAAATAGTAAAACTAATAAATCCGTAATTGAGGTTTCCTGACCTATTACACGAAGTTATATCGTAGTAAAAGCTGCGCTAACAGTTTGCGGCAGGAAGTGAGAGAATATAGATAAAGTAAATAAACAACAGTTGGACAATATGCAGCCTCTTTTCTCACGCGTGCCGTTTCTATTAGCTAAGCTGCAATATAACTTGTGAAGGCGTTGATAAATTTATTTTATTGCGACTTACGCAATACAGTAAGAGCATTTTTTTACGCTTTTATATGCTTTCAACAAATCCTAGTCGTTCTCTTTGCTCAGAGATACATATTTGAAGAGGTGAGTGCATGTGTTAGCTAGATCATGTAATTTGGTAAGGTACCTGCCCGCGCAAGCGGGCACTAGACCTCTGATCTGTGTTTTGCCCTAGGGCGACTGAGACTAATGGCATTGAAAGAGTGGCTATTTAGAAGAAAAAAAGTGGTAAAGATTTGTTAAAAGGTGGGGGTTAATAATTCTTTTCCTTATTTTATTTATATTTTCATAGCTTGAAATAAAAATTACGCAAGCTGACAAGATTTTCGGGATGATTTTGTTTTCATATTTAATGTGTTCGCAAAATATTTGCATTGATACCTGATTCCTGCTTTAACAAATTTGATTTATTATAAATTTAAATACTATTGCATTTAAACAGTTTTAATAGTTGAAGAAGCCAGGTTAGTTATCTTATTGTGTTTTAAGCGATAGTGAATTAAATAATTGTCGACATCACTTCAATAATTATTTCACTATAACTAACTTTTTTTTGAAGAGTGTAAAAGTTGGCAGGCATGGATTAAACATACTCATATTGATGCTACCACTTTTATGTAATTTTCTCTGATTAACCCTTTCGTTACGAGTTAACCCTTTCGTTGTGAGTATGAGCACAGTAACTAGTCGAGATCATAAATGTATACAATTTCAGAGATGCCAACTTGCTCCGGACAGCAAATATATATTTTAAAGTGGTAGTTTATCAATTGTGATTCTCTGTTTAATAAATTCAAATAGTAGATTTTTATCCACCACTATTTCTAAATAATTCGTAGGCTTATATAGTTCACCACTTTATAGTACTTATGTCATGCTATACATTTTAAAGAGCAAGCAAAATTTGTCAAATATTTTCAAAATTTACTTTGTTGTTAATTACAGTTATTTTAATTATTTTGGCGTGTCCGGAGCAATTGGCATCTCTGCAATTTGTTGACCGCTCCAATCTGCCTCAAACTACCAATAGTTAATATTCCATTTACCTCTAGGCCAATATTCAGTTACCTATATTGGTTTAATACCCATAAAAATATATTTTGAATAGGTTTTGTAAGTCGAAACATGCTACCTCTGTGTAGCATGTTTAGAAGTGAAGTATTTTCTACGCACATAAGTATCATATAATAAAACATCTTAACATGCAGCGTGATACACTCTTCAGTGGAGTAGCGAAAGAGTTGAGAAATGCCTCCAAAAATGTAATTTACTTGCTTCACCATCCACTGAGCTCTTCATAACATTACTACTAGGATGCGCCGAAGTCTATTTCTTCATAGTTCACTGTTGGAAATTTTGAAGTATATTGTTTCTTGTATATTATCGTATTGTGTTGTACCATAATGCTGTTCAAATTTGATGTAATCTTAATTTTAAACTAAGTTGAACTGAATTACCGTAATTCTTAATATTTGTTACTCGTTATTATGGTTCAATTTGAACTTAAATGCGGTTCGATTTAACTCAGTATTAAGGTTGCAAAAAATTTGCTCCATATGATACAATGCTCAACGAACTTTTTAAAAGTGCAGAGCGTAAATATAGTATGTGGAACACTCTCGGAAAATTCAATTCAGCGCAGAAACATAATATTAATATATTGAACAATATTATTGTGTTAATTTGTTGTAACATTTAGACGGTCTTAAATTGAACAATGTTTTCGTTTGAACCATATCATTGTGTGATCGCGTTTTAGAATAATAAAATTGCACGATTATGTGGGACACCATTGCATTCGGATTGCAACACGTAATTCTATAGTTCAAACCGTTTCGAAATTTTTATACTGTGAAAACTGTAGTTTAATGCATATCCGAATTTGGTGTTGAAACATTGTGCATTATTTCTATTTTGATACAGAATCGATCGTTTATACACACTTTAAAGGGGGCAGTTACATGTAGACTCCTGTAGTGAATGATAAAGCTTACAAAAATTTCTCTCCATTCATAAATTATTTTTACCTATCTTGGTGCAAAAAATTTTTAATTGTCAAGAGGTAGGTTTTTTGTTTAGAAGAAGATAAAAAGTTTGATTTCGTCTCAACGATGCTGAGCATTCCACAGAAATTGGAGAAAATTCTCATAAAAAAGGGCTTTTGAGTGCTCCTCACACTATTGTATTGATATATTTTGCTTTGGCTATAATGATACAATTTTAGAAAGCACTCCTTTTTGCTGATATAATCGTGTGACCTAATGAAGAGATTATATCTTTTCTTTGTTTTGTTTTCCGGATTTTTAATTCATATTTATTTTATTTTATTTTGATAATTTTTCTTCTTCTCTTTTCATTAATCTTTAATATTTCCCATGTTTTCTCCCTCTCTCTCTCTCTTTATATATGTATATATATATATATATATATATATATATATATATATATATATATATATATATATATATATATATGTCAAAATATATCAATACAATAGTGTGATTTCTGCTCTGTCTTCACTTTAAGACTTTAAAAAAGAAAAGAACTCTATTTTTTGTAATTTTTCACTGACGTGATTGTTTTTAAAGTGTATGGTAAGATCGGAATAACGTAAGAAAAAGTTGGCTTCGTCTTCGTTTTTTTTTTTTTTTTTTTTTTCAATATTCAGTATTTGCGTAACGCAAGTAAATAACGCAAGATCTAGAGCAGTGATTCTCAACCTTTTTTTTGTGGCGGCACACTTTTAAAGATTTCGAAAATTGACGGCACACAATGAAAAAAATTAGTTTAAAAGTTGTTTAATTACCTATAATGCACTGTGTTAAATAGTTTGTGATATTAAATTTGAATGTGAAATAAAATAATATGTACTGCAAAAGCACATTTATTAAGGGATTAATTATTTCTTTCGACTAATTTTTTATTAGTTAGTAACAGTTTTTTTTGCTAGTTATTAATTGTTAGCTTGTTTTCCATAGTTATTAACTGTTAGTTTTTTTACATTCATTACTATTATTTGTGATTTCTTGTTAGTTAGTTTTTTGCTAATTATGTTAGCTTATTTTTTCTGCTAGTTAAGTTATCCTTTGTTAATTTGTTTTTATAACTATTAATTGCATAGCTTACTATAATGATTAGCTTTTATTTTCGCTTGGAAGTTAGTATTTAGCTTTCTTTAGCCTTTGTTTATTAATAATTTTAATAGTCATTAAATTTCCTACTAATTTCAACATTATTTAAAATTGTGTGTCAAAGACAATTTAAACACTTCCTTCTTATTTTAAGATTGTCAGAGACAAGGCAATCGCCCACAAAGACATGTTCACGCGGTTAAAGCGTGGAAAAATTATAAAAAGTATATATATAATATTATATATCTATACACTTTTCTTTAGTTTAAACTTTACTTGTAATAAAAAGAGCATTAATTTTTATTGTATCATTTCTAATATTTGGCGGCACATTTTAAGAATTTGGCGGCACTCAAAAGTGCCGCGGCACAGTGGTTGAGAATCACTGATCTAGAGACACAAGAATTATTATGAAATACTGCGTACATGGGAAGCAAAAAGCGGGTAATAGGAATCAAGTATTAGGAAGCAAAATTATGCAATAAAAATTTACTGAACAAGTATATACATGATATCTGAAGAAACAATATTTATTGGAAATAAGTAAAATAACACAAGATCTAAAACGGAAGAATTATTATTAAATATTGCAATCAAAGATAAGCATTAGGAAGCAAAATAATGAAACAAAAATCTGCTGAATAAGTATGCATAAACCATAATAACCAATATTTGATCAAAATCATAACAATATGCGCTGAATTGTCTACTTTCTGCAAATAAATAATATATCTATATAAACAATAAATACCTATTTGAAATAAGTAAAATCACATAAGTTATCGAAACAAAAGAATAGTTAAGAAGTATTGCGTTCATAGATAAATATTATGAAGCAAAAAAATGGAATAAAAATAAATGGAAGTGAACAAGAACACATAAAAGATTCAATTCAGTTTTAGACTTTAAGGCATATTCTAAAATATTTATTTTGAATAAATGTTCTAAAAAATTAAAAACATTATAATGGTTACCTTTTCACAGCCTATCAATAAAATGCACCAACATTCGATTTATTAAAAATGGTATGTAACCTTATAGCCAATATTGTATTAAGATCATAAATACCCTCGTATTGGTTATTTTCTGCAAATAAAAATGATGTTTACAGAAACAATAAATATTTACTGGAAATAAATATATAACACAATATATAAAAACAAAAGAATGATTATGAATTAGTGCGTTCATAGATATAAATTAGGAATAAAAATAGTGTAATAAAAATCTACTGAATAAATATACATAAACGATAATAGCAAATACCCAATATGAGATCAAGATCATAAATGTTTATAGTATTGCCTACCTTCTTCAAATAAATGTACCTAAAGATACAAGATATGAAAACAAAATAATACAAGATATGAAAACAAAAGAATTATTATGAAGTATTGAGCTCATAGATAAATATTCGGAAGCAAAATAATGGAATAAAAATTTACTGAACGGTAAAATTACACATAAACGGTAAAATTAAGCTTTAAACTTCAGTGGATACTCTGAAATATTTATTTTGAATAAACGTTCTAAAAAATTAAAAACATTATAATGGTTACCTTTTCACCGTGCATCAATAAAATGCAGTGACATTCGATTTATTAAAAATGATGTGCAAACTTGTAGCCAATATTCTATTAAGATCATAAATACGCATAGTGTTCCCTATCTTCTGCAAATAAATGTGATATTTATAGAAACAAAAAAAAATTACTAGTAGTAAAATTACACAATATATAAAATCAAAAGAAACATTATGAATTATTGCTTGCATAGATAAATATTAGGAATAAAAATAATGAAATAGAAATCTCTGCTGAACAAGTATACATAAACGATAATAGCAAATAGCAAATATGAGTTCAAAATCATAAATGCGCATTGTATAGCCTACCTTCTTCAAATAAATATGATATCCAAAGAAACAATAAATGCTTATTTGAAATATTAGAAAAAAATACAAGATATAAAAACAAAAGAATTATTAGGAAGTATTGCTCTCATATATAAGTATTAGGAAGCCAAATAATGGGAAAGCATCTGTTGAATAAGTATTCATAAGCAATAATATAAATATTCGATCAAGATCATAAATGCGCATTATCTTGTCTACTTGCTGTAAATGAATGATATATCTATAGAAAAATTCTTTTTTGAAATAAGTAAAATTACACAAGATCTAAGAACAAAAGAATTATTATGAAGTATTGCGCTCATAGATAAATATTAGGAAAAGTCTCGTCACTCAGGGTGCCAGTACTTAGTACTGTAAGTACATTTTATAGCAAAATTTCACGGGACAAAATTCTGATATACCGTAATAATAAAAGTGATATTTACTGTAAAATTACTGAATTACTGGAATTAAATAAATACTAGTATAAGAATTATGGCATTAAATTTAATGGTTAAAATGAATTTTTCGGTAAAATGGATCTCAGAGATGCTGCTCTCAGGGTGTCAGTACTTTTTATCGTAATTCGATCCGTAATAATATTGTGTAGTTCTTCAAAAAAAACATCTGCATAAAATGCTGGATGACTTCAAGTGGTCAAAAGTTATGAAATATCTATCAGATGAAGTATAATCATAAGATGTTCATAGATGTTCAACCATAGTTCATTACATCAATATGTAAGTTAAGGATTACAGATATATCTGGTCAAAATTGATGGTATTGAACTTTTCAGCAATCACCACTTAAAAGTATCAATAAAAATTAATTAATACTAAATGCTTGAACAAAGAACTGAAACGATTATAAAAATATATTTTTGGAACCATATATCCCAAAAATATAATGTTTTATAATTAATTATACGTCGTTATCTTTTAGATTATTATATTCCATAAATAATGCTTGATATATTTTATAATTGATATTACAAATGCATAAATTAATGTAATAAATAAAAACAGATATTTTTCATATATTCAAATTCTCAAAGAGTAATATTAAATATAATGTAAAATATATAAATAAGAAACATGAAACTGAAGAAGTTGAAGATGGTGGTTTTACAAAATGATTAAAGTAAAATTACCCGTACAGAAACAGTAAAATTACAAGAGGAATTTTTCAAACCAATAGACAACCAGAAAACTATGTGTGTATTGAATATTTCTTAAAATATCAGCTCAAATTTAAAAATATCAAGAAATTTAAAATAGTTTGAAAAATATTTTTATAGATATTGAAACAAGTCGTGCTCTTGAAATCTCATAACTATAAAATATTTTTATGAATATCAAAACATAATTCTTCAATATCATTTTCATAAGTCTCTTTAATATCATATCAAAACTATTTTTATAAATAATGAAAAATAAGTAATACTCTCATCATATTATATAACAAAGATAAGATAGGTTAGGTTCCAAATAGAATGGGAATTTATTTTAAATAATTTTCTGTTAATGATCATATTGGAAAAAAAGAGTGTATCAAATGAACAAACGTTTCATTTGTTTACCAGAATGAAGTAATTGAATTAAAATATGTCATAAAATATAAATTTATGTCATAGATTTTGAAAAGTTATCTAAAGAATTAAGAGGTGAGATAATATTAAATTCGTATATTAAATAGATTAGAAAATATATTTCTTAAGCAATATTTAAATTACTTAAAATCAAATATATAAAGGAAATCAATAGGATGATATAAACAAAAGTAGTCAACATAATATGGTTAAACAAATCTGAAAAGCTAATGGTTTCAAAATTATTTAATACAAAATTATTGAAGTGCCGACCGTGATTAGAGGTGATAAAAAAATTGCTTGGATAAATTTTGAAAAAACTGCTAAGATAAATTTTTTTTCAGTCACTCAGAAAAAATAAAGTCACATAAAATCTTTATAAATGCGCATAAAAATATTTAATAAAATTAATCTAACGAGTTAATTTTTATTAAAAGCAATGAAAAATTCGATAACATATATGCTTGCCATTTGAAAACCATTTTTAATGAAAAATAAATTTTAATGGAAGAAAATTACAAAAATCTGTAAAGCAAAATTGTTGCACAAAACTAATGAACAAAACTAAAGTATACACGTAAAAAATAACTTGCTAACAATAACAAAATTAGAGGAATGGATAGAAATATTTGAAATCATATCCCTAGCAACTAACTAATGATGAAATATTTGAAAATGGATTCATAAATCTTTGTTGTTTAACTAAATTACTATCTAAATTTGTTGTTAATCTAAATTGCGCACATAGTTTAGGCACATGAGTCTCCGAACATGACCATGTAACAAAATTAATAAAGAAATTATAGTCTAAAAAAAGATTTAATGCTATCCACATATGTGTAATTCTAAATAAAACACATTCAGGCCAAATGAGAACTTAGAAACATAAAACAATTTATCTAAATACATAAAAAAAGTTATGCAGTGAAATGAAAAAGAATTTTAAAACAATAAAAGAGTGAAATAAGATGTAATAACAAAACAAAATCGGGAAAACAGAAAGAAAGGCTTAAAAGAATAAAAGAATAAACTAAGCAAATGGTAATCTTAGAGTATAAACACTGTACATAAAAGTTACGTATAAGACTGTGTCCAACTATGCATAAAACTCTTACAGATAAGTAAGAAAGAAAAATTTATAATAATAATAATAGACACTAAAACAGTAAAAAAAGATAAGATCAAATAACAAGAAGAATGAACACAAAGATTTTTTAATTCTCATTTAGAAAATAAAATTTAAGGAAATTATTTTTCAATTAAGATATCAACAATTTAAGAAAATAAAATTCTTGCTCATGTTTCTGAACGGCATTATAAAGCAATATAGTTAAAACAATTGAATAGTATTAAAAAAACATTGATATATATTTTAGCATCTTTCAGAAAACAAATATTTTATTTTTAACTTTCTAAATTACCTTTCATATATTTTATGTAATGAGATGTTAATAAATGTATCACAACATCTTATTCTCACCTTATCTAAAATATATACTCAGAAAAAATTTATTATAATATTTTTTTAGTCAATTTATTTTTTTTTCGTTACGCTTTAAAAAATAGAGTAAAATGTTTTCCCTAAAAATTAAATACACAAACACTCTTTATAAAAAATATTAAGTTAAAAATTATGTAGAAGTCAAAAAACTAAGCAAATAGATAAAGTATATTAAGTATGACTATTTTGAATTAATTTAAAGCTCGAAACAGAAACTGCTGTGAGATATTTTAAAAGTCAACGTTCTAAAAAATGAAATAAATGAACAAAATTTAAGTTAAAAATAGAATAAATGGAAATTTAGAAAAATAAATCAAAAGTACGCAAATAGAGAACTTATATAATAGATAAATATTTATATAATAGTAAATAGAGAAACTTATATAATAGTAAATAGAGAACTTATATAAGAGTACATAAATAGAGAAATATTTTCATATGAAGAAAATAGGATAAGTTCAATAAAATAAAGAAGATTCTAAGTCATGTACACCGATTCATCTCCAGATAAAAATATATATTTTCATAATATATATTTTCATAAAAACATATATATTTTCTCAGATATTAACCAATGACGCAACTAAAAAAATAAGAAATCACGAAATAATTAATCTACGAATAATTTCATTAAAAATAATTCAAAGGTAGGAACTGTTGCAAAATTTTTTTAATAGTCAAAGAAGCTACTGATACTTCATTCCAAAACAAAAGATATAAGCTAATCCCAAGTTACAATTAAATATAATAATAATAAATTAGGGAAAAATATTAGAAACGAAGATAATATGATAAGGTCTATAAATCAAAAAAAAAGAGTTAGTCTGATACATGGATTCATTTTCAGGAGAAAATTAAGAAAGAAATGTTTTCACAAATATTTATCAGTAATAAAATTACAGAAGACGTAGGGAAGATATTTTCATTGAATATCAAGCTTAAATGAAAATTGTTGCAAGTCTTTTTAAAAGTGATAGAAACAAACTCCCAACATTTCCCAGGAAAATAAAAGAAGTGAACTTAATTCAAGTTGCGAATAAAAAAGGAAATAATAGAGAAATAATAAAAGAAATAATATCATCACTTAAAAAAGTAAATAAATTAGGGAAAAGAATTATAGGAAGAGAATAGAAGTTTCATAATCTTTAAAAGAGTCAGTATAGTACATCGATTGATTTCTAGATGAAAATAAGGAAAGAAATGTTTTCATAGATATTAACCAGTAACCAGTACAAAAAAAATATTAAGAGATAGCGTATGAATATTTTCATTGTTTATAAAGTGAAAACGGAAACTATTGCAAGACAATTTAAAAATGGTAAAAACTCCTGCCACATTATAGGAAAGTAAAATAAATGAACTAAATCCAAGCTACAAATAAAAAATAATAATCATAACTTTAAAAAATAAATAAATTTCTTAAAACTTTTAAACAGGAGGAAATTATGATAAGTTTCATAAACTAAGAAAGAGTCAGTCTTATGAATGATTAATTTCTAGGTAAAAATTTTTAAAAAAAATGTTTTTGCTGACATTTACCAGTAACAAAAGTACAAGAGAAATCAAGAAGATATTTTCGTTAAATATAAAGTCAAAAAGAAGTTGCAAGACAATTTAAAAGTGATATTAACGCCTGACACTTCCTAGGAAAATAAGAAAAATTAACTAAATCCAAGCTACAAATTAAAAAGAAATAATCGAGAAATATATCATCACTTTAAAAAAGAAATAAGTTAGGGGAAAGAATTGGTAAAAAAAAAAGAGTATCGTTGGCTCTCCGACCAAAAAAGAGTCAGTCTTATACATCAATTCATTTTTAAGAAAGAAATTTTTTAATTAAATTAAAAATTTATTTATTAGTTAAAAATTAAGAAAGAAATTTTTTCACAGATATTTACGAGCAACAAAATTGCAAGGGGAATCAAGAAGATATTTTAATTGAATATATTGCCAAAAAAAATTTCGCAAGGTATTTTAAAAGTGATAAAAATCTCTTGAGATTTCCTTGGGAAATAAAGAAAACGAATCTAAGTTACGAATAAAATCGAAATTATAGCGAAATAATTTATAACTTTAAAAAAATAGACAAATTAGGAAAAAGAATAGAAATGAAGATAATATTAGAAGAGCCATTCTTGCAGATCCATTCATTTCTAGGTGAAAATTTAAAGAAAAAACACATTTCAGAGATATTGACTCGCAACGGAATTTTACAAAACAAATCAGGAGATAGTCTATGAATGTTAATAACTGCTGCAAACTTTTTTAAGTCATAAAAAACTAAAGAAAATAATAAATTCTAGTAAATTTATTCGTCTCTTGGTGAAAGTTAAGAAAAAAATATTTTCAGAAGCATGTAATACAACTAAACAAACTAAATTAAGGAAAATAGACTAAAAGTCTATGAATTTTTTCATTGAATCTGTAGGTAAAAACAGAAAATATTGTGAAACATTTTAAAAGCCATGAAAACACTTAACACTTTCTAGAAAAATAAAAGAAATGAACGAAATCTAAGTAACAAAGAAAATAAAAATAAAAAATTTGGGAAATAAATCAAAACTTTAAAAGTAGAGAAAATGTTTAGAAATGATGATAATATGATAAGTTCTATAATCTAAAGAAGAAACAAAGTGTTATTAATTTATTAATTTTCAAGTTTAAGTGAAAATTAAAAAAGAATTGTTTTCACAAACATGAAACAAAACTAAACAAAATGGACCAAGGGATTATCAATAAATGTGTTCATTTAAATTAAAATTTAAAATGGGAATCGGTGCAAGTCATTTCGAAAGTCACAGAAACACTTAAACTATTGTAAGAAACTAAAAGATATGAATTAAATCAGAACTACAAATAAAATTAAAGAGGTAAAATATAAAGAAATAAATTATAAATTGAAAAATCGAGAAAGAAAAGATAAGTATTAGAAAAATTATAAGTTCGAAAAACTAAAAAGATACCAAATTATTGCAAATCGATCCATTTCTCGGAAGAAATATTTTCAAGAGACATTTACCTGTAACACAACAAAATAGATAAAGAGATTATCTTTAAAGATTTTCAATGAATCTACACTTGAAAATGAACACTGTCACACGCTATTTTAAAATTCATAAAAACACTAAATATATTCCAGAAAAACAATAGAAATAAACTATATTTTTGTTACAAATAAATTAAAATCAATTATTAAATAGAGAAATAAATCATAACTTTATACATTAGCGAAACTTGAGATAAGTATTCGAAAGAGAATAAGTTCTATAAACTTAAAAAGAGCCAAAGTACTGTAAAAACATTCATTTCTCGGTGACAAGAGAGAAAATTATTTTAAGGGCATATGCTTGTAATACAATTAAATAAAATAGATAGAGAGATAATCTATAAATATTTTCATTGAATTTACGAATGAAATTAATTAATAAATAGAGAAATAAATCATAACTTTATACATTAGAGAAACTTGAGATAACAACTCGAAAGAGAATAAGTTCTATAAACTTAAAAAGAACCAAAGTATTGTAAAAACATTCATTTCTCGGTGACAAGTGAGAAAATTATTTTAAAGGCATTTGCTTGTAATACAATTAAATAAAATAGATAGAAAGATAATCTATAAATATTTTCATTGAATTTACAAATGAAAATAAAAAATATTGCACATCATTTTAAAAGTCATAAAAATAAGAAAAATATTCTAGAAAAATATGAGAAATGAACTACATCTAAGTTACAAATTAATTAAATATAATGTTCTACAAAAAATAGGAAATAAAACATAACTTTATACATTAGAGAAACTAGCGATAAATATTCGAAAGAGAATAAGTTCTATAAACAAAAAAAGAGTCAAAGTATTGCATAAAGATTCATTATTCAATGAAATTTGAGAATAAAATGTTCTCAGGAGGCATTTACTTGGAAAACAACTAAATAAAATAGATCAAGAGATTATCTATAAATATTGTCATAGATTCTACAATTGAAACTGAAGAAAGAGCATTGCTCATCTTTTTAAAAGTCATAAAAATAAGAAAAATATTCTAGAAAAATAAGAGAAATGAACTACATCTAAGTTACAAATTAATTAAATATAATGTTCTACAAAAAATAGGAAATAAATCATAACTTTATACATTAGAGAAACTAGCGATAAATAAAGTTCTTTATACTAAACAAGAGTCAAAGTAATGTAAAAATATTCTTTTCTCGGCGAGAACTGAGAAAGAAATGTTTTCAGAGACCTGTAATACAACTAAATAAAATAGATCAAGAGATAATCTATAGATATTGTCACATAATCTACAATTGAAAGTGAAGAGCTTTGCACGTCATTTTAAAAGTCATTAAAATAAGAAAAATATTCTAGAAAAATAAGAGAGATGAACTACATCTAAGTTACAAATTAATTTCAAATAATCAAGAAATAGAGAAATAAAACATAACTTTAAAAAATAGAAAAACTAGCGATAAGTATTCGAAAGAGAATAAGTTCTATAAACTAAAAAAAGAGTCAAAGTATTCTAAAAATATTCATTTCTCGTTCAAAATTGACAATGTTTTCAGAAGCATTTACCTGTAACGCAACAAAATAGATCAAGAGATAATCTTCGAATATTTTCATTGAATCTACAGCAGAAAAGGAAGACTGTTGCGGGCCATTTAAAAAAAAATCATAAAGACTTTAAATATATTCTATAAAAATAATAGAAAAATCTAAATTATAAATAAATTAAAAATAATCAATAAAAAGAAAAATAAATCATAGCGTTAAAATGCTGAGAAACTAGGGAGAAGTTTTAGAAGAGAAGAAAATACGATAAGATTTTTGAACTAAAGAGAATCGAAAGTGAATTTGCTTATCGATTCATGCGTGAAAATTTTTTTCACACATGTTTCTTTCTAAATCATGCATTCAGCGACAACTTATCACGTGTTAGCTATCAGTTAATGTAATTTACATTTCATGTAAATCACGATTCCAATGTACGAAAATCATAACGGATGATATCTGTTTACTTCCATCAGTCATGAGCTATTTACCAAAATTATCATATTGAAGTCGGAAAAACAACAGCTATCTAAGCAAAGGGTCATTTCTTCATTTGGGTAAACACATAGCACATTTTCTGTTGTTGTTGCATCATGCAAAAAAAAACACCTATTTCATCATCAAAGTCGGGTTTTTTTTTTTTTTTTTGAATTCCTAACTACTCGATTCACTCACAAATAAATCTTTTTGAGGTTAGATACATGAATATGGTAAACATTTAAATATTGATCCATCTATCGCTACCCACGATTTCAGAATTAATTAATTTCGCGATAAATACATTATTAGATCCATGAAAAATATTACATGCATTACTGAATAAATTATTATCACTATGTGCATTATTAAATTAATTAGTAACGTTTCGTGTTTTATTAAATTAATTAGTTAAATGTAGCATACTTTATTGAATATTGAATTTGATAAGATGACTCTAAAAAAACTGTTCAATGTGGATCCATTATACGGAGCAAGCTTATTATAGTTTGTCTAAGGTAAGAACTCCCCTAGCCATTCGTCTGGACCCGTGGCGGTGACTATGGTAACGAGATATAACTATTTCAAGTAGGGGTCCGGGCTCGCGGCTTAGGACAAGTTTTGACTCAGGTCGGGGAGAGAAAGGTAATCTTTATCTTCCGTCTATTATGTTAGCCCTAGAGTGAAAAGAAGCCACCCTCCCAGAAATGCGCTATTCTTGCTTCCATATCAGCAGACGGCCTCAGACTTTGTGGCGGGGGGAGTTCTTACCGAAGACAAACTATACTACCTTAAATATGTTTTTAATTCCATCTTGTTTCTTTATTTAAATTGAACCATAAAGTAGAATGTAACAATCTATATTATATAAAACGCTAATACGTATGTATCAATAAAACCGATGATATTTCTTTTCTCGCGTTGGCAACAGTTTTCATTTTTAATTGATAGGCTTCGGCGCGCAAGATCACGTAGTGATCATCATATGGCTGATCTATATTATATAAAACGCTTATACGTTTTAATTGGGTATACTATAGCCTACGTCACAGATCGTGTTATTCCTACTAAATTTAACTAGTAAACAGCATTTTCTGCGAACCTGATTTCTAGCAACAAGTAAAAGCATCAAACGAAGTGTCTTGTTTATAAGTCGCTACTCGCCAGGTTGGAATTGTATTAGTCTAGTTCCTTTGGAAATAATTTATATTGTTGTTTTACCGAAGTTTATGAATTTAGTAAACGTATTTAAAACTCAGTTTATTAATTAAACTAAAAGGTAAATGTTATTCCTAGTAAACGGAAGTAGTTGTGCTTTTTTCATATTATACCCAATTGATAGGCTTCGGCGGGCAAGAGCACGTAGTGAGCATATCATATGTCTAATCGGGTGAATTCTCACCGAATTATCAAAAAATTTCTCACAAAATTATCTTCATCGAAGCCGATGCTTTACATCCGGATTTCAGTACTATTTCATATTGTTTTACAACACATGGTTTTAGCCCTCTGGTGGGAAAGACTTTAAAACGAAACTTACAAAAGTTACTTTTCTCAACAACTGAAATTTAGAATAGTGTGATTAAGAAAAATATGTGAACTGTTTGCAATTTCAAATTAATATTGAAATGAACAGTTTTAGAATTTTCTACAGTTAAAGTTTTCGGAACTTCAGTGTTCAAAAAAGTATACAAAAGCTAGACGTTAAGAACGTATCCAATGCGCGAGCAAAGCGAGCATCGGATTGCGAAGCAATCCGAAATGAACTGCGAAAGCAGTTCCGGGGGTTGGCGAGCGCCAGCGAGCAGGGGGTGAAGCCTCCTAGTAATTAAGAATTGCGCTAACGTGGTTCAACTTTATACCATCTTAGAGTAGTAGAAAATTTGGTTGAGTTTATGAAACTACATGATCATAAATATTTCTTACATCGTAGGTTAAACTTACAATTGCATACAATTTCAAATAATAGATTATTGAACAAATATATCTACATTCATATGAAAATTGTACGATTGTGCGCTCGCTGAAAAATATTTTACAAAATGGTAGCGAAACAACCATTAAAATTGGAAACAATTTTTAAAAATTAAATTTCTTAAACTTTTAAGAGCAAAAAAAAAAAAATAATAGATCATATAGATCATATAATAGATCATATCATAAATATCATATATTATCTACACATATCTACACATTTTTTAATAATAGATCATATCTACACATTTTTTAAGTATTGATTTGTCGTGGTAGGTTGTAATATTTTTTTTTAAACTTTAAGATTTAATGCGTCAAAGCGTTAAAATGTTGTTACCACTAAGAAAACAAATTCTGATAACGGTGATGTCTCTTCTATCCCATTAAAAAATGTCTGGCATTATATAATTGAAAAAAAAAGAAATAAAACTTAAAAGATTTTTGGGTAATTCATAGCATATCTTGCGTAAAATGTCCCTTATATATACATATTAGTCAAGTTTTACGCATTTTTTTTTCCTTTTATATTTAAAATTTATTCTGCTTATAACTTCTTTTTGTTTTTACATATAAATAAATTAAACATATATTCAAGTGTAAGATAATCAATAAATGATATATTTAAGCTCTTGTATAATATAAAAATATGTTTCTGAATGTAATTGTTATAAAGTTTTTATATTATTACCACTGGAGAAAATTATCCTCGGGAAGATTAAAAGTTGGCAATTATACTAATCTAACCTTATAGTAATCGGTAGTGAGGGGTTATTTTGCAATTTAACGACAAATTATTGTATTATTAAGTTAACATCGTTCTATCTGATTCGGTAATATATTCTCCATTTTTTTTAATGTCTCAATCCCATTGTCTTTATAAATCTATTTTTTGGCTATCTAATTTAGTGAAAATATAGTGTGTTTAAACTCTGTATAATGTGTTTAAACTCTGTATAATAAAGAAAATCGTTTTTACCTACAATTGCATGCCTACCAACTTTGATTCTGTCCTAAGATGATTTTCCCAAAAGGTAGTAAGGTGACTAGCAAATAACAATTACGTGAAGATTTTTATATTATGATAGAGCTTAAATGCACCGTTGAATATTATTATGCATAAATATATATTCTTAATTCTTATAAATTGAGTTATAATTGATAAATTTGCGTCTACACGCTTGCAGACGCAAATGCAATTGCAAGACACAGATTTTTGCCCCATTCCTTCAGGAAACCCCTCATTACTGACTTTGATTGTTCCAGAATCTTAACATCAACAATTACAAGACTAAGAACAAACCACTTCAAAGGGATGAAAATTCTTCCCGACAAAATAAGAACTTACATTCCCTGCAAGAACTGCACCGATATCCAACTTACCCCGGATCACATTCTCGAGTGCCCAGCCCTTACCCCACATGTTTTACAACTGGGTATGGTGCCACTGGCTTCAGAACTTCGTGAGATCCTGTACAGTAATGATGTATTGGAGTTTGCTGATGCAGTTTTGAAGGCACACGAGGCCATTTAACTGTCCATGGACACGATAAAAAAAAGTAATAAATTGAGTCAAAATTACTGTTTAAATTAAATTTATAAAGCGAATAAATAAATAAGAGATCATAAATGGCATTGGCAGCAATGCAATTGGATTTCAATTATCTTCTTTGTACCACTTGGAAAGTTCCGGTTGGTTGACAGGATTTCTGTGTTATTAACCGAAGGTAATTCATAAAACAATATTATTTCATACCTGCCCACTCTTTTGAATTTTCCGGAAGAATTTATATTTAATGTGATACCAAAATTTATTCATTCACACTATATTTTTATTTGTATAAATGCTACTTAAAATGATTTTGACTATCAATACATTTAAATAATGTAAAAATACATATGATAAGCCTGTTATCTTCTGAAAAAGCGTTCAAGTGTTGACTCAATTTCAATGAAACGGTAGTTTACGATCTCCAAAGAAATAACAGTTCTCTACCACCGGGAAAAAACTTTTTTGACAACCATCAAAAGTTGGAAAGTATGTTATTTAACACGTTCACGCCGGGAAAAGTGAAAATAATGGTACGGGAAAAGAGAAAATACTGGTAGAAGAACTATTTCAATATTAGAAAATATTCGGGAGGAGTTAATCTATTCTCAACAATTCACTGTAAGGAAATTTATCACGGCGAAGAAGCAATTCAAAATAAAAATTGCATACGTTAAAAACAATTGATAGTTATGGATTTTTATTATTCCCGGAAAAAAACTAAAAAATGAAATTTATTGTTACCAGTTTTTACTCCGGTGCGCTGCCAAGATGAGAAAATCTAGCGTGACCCACCGGTGGGTCACCCCGGCGTGAACGTGTTAAATGCAGTGATTCTCACCCTTCTGATTCCAAAGGACCTCTGCAATCTTTTCCAAATCAATTGCTGACTATTTACATTAAAAAGTACGGGATAATGCAGAGATGATAATTTTTTCAGGAATGAGGATAAATATTTTCTAGTCGTAGAGTCTTATTGTATGATTCTTGGTTTAGTAAGCTCAATTTATTATGTTTTTACTCATCACTACTTCGAAATAATTCCATTTTTTACCCAAAACGCCACTATTTTAGCAGAAAGTGAGAGAAACTCTATTCAGTTTTGTTTATTTATTATCTTTTTAATTATTCACAGCTACCACTATGACTTGCATTTCAAATTATTCATTCATGAAGCTTGTAATTGTATTAATTGTTATTAAT
The DNA here is from genome assembly GCF_982258835.1 of Parasteatoda tepidariorum. Lineage (NCBI taxonomy): Eukaryota > Metazoa > Arthropoda > Arachnida > Araneae > Theridiidae > Parasteatoda > Parasteatoda tepidariorum. Next base: position 61,742,110 of record NC_141759.1, read on the forward strand.
TGACTATTAATTGTTAACTAAAAAAATATGCTGGAAGAAGTAGCTAATTTTAATCTTTTATAATAAAACTTTGTATATCTTGTCAAACGGCAGCCCTTCAGTTACACTGACGCCAACTTGCATCGCTTTGTAAAAAATATATTTTCTAGTGGTAATGCATACCTGCCAACTTTCACTCTTTCCGAATATGGATTTTCAGAGTGGTTGTAATAACAATGAACGAAAAACAATCTGACTCAAAAATATATTTAAATTTTGATCCTGTTGAAATTCGCTTGTACAAGGGTTATTATGCTTTCATATATTTATTGTAATTATTTATGTGTAGTGGTGGTCAAACTCATTTATAATTATCATTATAATTCAAAAAGTTAATTGGAATAACATGAGTATTGCTACCACTTTAAATATGAAAATAAGATCTTCCGGAAAATCCGGAAGAGTTGGCAGGTATGTAATGAAATGAAAGTTATTTTCAGTTTAGTATTTTACATTTTAAGTAATTTTTCAACCACTACATATCAAAAAACCAAAGTATCATTTGAAATGCAATTTTATTGCCGTTCTTTCGTTTTGAAACTTACAGAGAGTGAGCATAATTATCCTTATTCTACAAATTAATATAACCTTAGCAGAAACTGGAGTTTTGCACAAAACGGAGCAGTTGACATTCCTGTAGTTAAGACGTGTTGAGCCTTTTAAAAATTTGGCGAAATTAACCGAAAATCTGTACATTTCAGTTTATAGGTCTCCACCGCTTCTTAATGTATTTTGTCGAATCCGGAGCAGTTGGCATTTCTGGAAAATGTATAGATATAACTTTTCTACTTACCCAACTACTTATATTGCGTAGGCCTAATTTATATAGGGATGATAGTACAGTCCCTAGAAAATTTTTGTTGTTCTTGTTGTTGTTAATTTACGTCGCACTGGAGCTGCACAATAGGCTATTGGCGACGATCTGGGAAACATCCCTGAGGATGATCCGAAGACATGCCATCACAATTTTGATCCTCTGTGGAGGGGATGGCACCCCCGCTTTGGTAGCCCGACGACCTGCACGCGAAGTCGAGCACTTTACGATAGCACAGTTTAACGAGGACCAATACCGCACACCCTCGGTCCCTACGAAGACTGAGCCAAGTGGTCACCCACCCGCACACTGACCGTAGCCAGTGATGCTTGACTTCGGTGATCTGCTGGGAACCGAGTCTTAACGATCAGTTCACTGCGGGACCCCTAGAAAATTTAAAAAGTGAGCTTTTCATTCTAATAAATTAGTAATAGATTTATTTTTACTTGCTTTCACTTTAAAAGTTATTAACTCTATGTTCTTCGTAGTGGTTGCAATTCAGGCACCTGGACCACGAAGCGGCCCTTATTGAATCAATCATGTACTTTTTTTTAAAAAAAAAAAAGAGGTAACACATTGTAGTCGCCTAACCTCTTGATAGCTGGATTTAAAAGCTCGAGCATCTTACACAGAGAAATAATATAAGTTTAAAATTATATAAAATTGCATTTTGCTCAAAAAAGTTTTAGTTGTCTGTAATTAACTCTTAATTTCTGGTCTGGTCTGGTTTTATGTAAAAAGTACCTACCTACCCACGTATTTGGTCACGGGTTAATATTATTTATTAAAAAAAAATTTAAAAATTTTCAAATATGTTAGTAGTGTAAAATAATCAGTTATACATTAAGCCTTCATTTATATTCATTTTGTTAGAAAGTCCTTTGATGTTTAAGTAGTGTTGTATAGTTATTATAAGTTAACTGTTTATTTAGAATAATTTTGTATCTTTATCGAAATAATTTTGAATTTTTATAGATGCATACAAACCAAAGTACTTCCACTCAAGTAAAACCCTGACCATTTTTCAATAATAACTAATAATGATAAAATAGTGCGCTTACTAAATATTAACATATAAAAATTTTCATTTCAGCGAGGTTTATTTTGCTGTCTAATAAAAAGGAACATCAGACGGAAAAGGCTTAACAAAGTTGATTAATAATGATTTGGATAGCAATAATTTTTATAAACATAAAGTGTCGGCGAAGTTGAAATCCTGTTTGAAATTACAGTATAAATTCAATTGTTATTTCACTACCAATGCATAGAATCTTAATCAGGAAGATTAAAAAATAGCAACTTTTCTTAGTTTTAGTAAATGAAGGAAATATTTAGAAAAATCACTTTATAATACTTAATTTCTCAATTGAATGATAAGTCGCAGAGTAGCTCTGACTAAGTTAAGTTATTTGAAATTAAGAGAAATATAAACATGGGTTGAACAAAATAATGGGAACAGCCTCTTTTCAACCACGATTGTTTTAGAAAGTTTTGAACGGCAAAACTGTTAGCATACTTTGAAAAAATCATGGTCAACGTTTTTAAAAATGGTGCCATTTTTAGTTATGCAAAGCTTATATCAATCAGAGGAAGGAAGCACATGAAGTTAAATTATTTTTCTCATACCAAAGTAAATCTAACAATAATTTAACATTAATATCGCACGCTTTAAAATAATTTGCAAAATAGCTGGTAAAGAGTCACCAACAGTGACATTTTAAATGATCGCCGTCATAAAAAAATATCAACTACTTTCAAATTTAAATATATACTACTTTTTTCATAGGGCCAATGTTCGTTTCACAAGAAAGAAATTAATTTGAGAAACTAAAGTTTAAATTAAAAGTTAATATCTATTTCTTCTAAATATAAATATATCCTACATTATTAATAGGGACAATGTTTGTTTTACTGAAAAGAAATTAATTTGGAAAAGAAAAATCAATAAAATAATTCAAGTTAAAAGATGTATATATATATATATATATATATATATATATATATATATATATATATATATATATATTGAACATTTAAAATAAAAATTAATGCTCATTTTTTTTAACTTTAAATAATTGTATACTACTTTTTTCATTCGGGCATTGTTCGCTAACTAGGAAGAAATTAATTAGAAAAACAAAAGTTTAAATATTTACATTACCAAAGTTTTATTTGAAATAAAAATTAGTTTAGAGTTTTAATCGAACTCCTTTGCAATAAATTTGAAATCTATTCTAACGCCAATTTCACATTACGTGACCTAAGTTTTCTTTAAAATAAAAAATAAAAAACAATTCAAAAGTTTGAAAATTATATTTTGATTTAGTTTTGTGTTTGACTTCATTATTATTGCCAATTTGACATAACATAACCGCAATCTTGTAATGAACTGTAGCGTCAATTATTAAATATAAAATAATAAAAAAAAGTGATCATATAAATATTAAAAACAAAAGACAAATGTTGATAATTAAGGAAAAAAAATAATTTTAATAAAATAATAAGTCATAAAACACTTTTAAATATAAAAAAATAAGTCAGGATGAAATTTTTAATAAAAAAAGCTGTTAAATATTGTAAAAGTTCATATATATCAAAATCAGCACCTATAATGAACATCATCGCACAAATCGGAACATGCAACTTGAACTTCCATTTGCAAAAAATATTTACACTTAATAGAAGGGGGGAAACACAATTATATTAAATGGCAAAAATGTAAAACTCTCGATATTTAATTATTAATAACGAAATATCTAAATTGAACACATTAGTTTTTGAATAAAAACAAGATGCAGCGGAAATATTCATATTTTTCAGATTTCATTACGTATTCTTAGAAAACAGGTGGAATAACCAAAGAGAACGTTCACGCGTCATAGCGAAAGTGGTTCTCATAAACATTTCATCAGGTGTATTGATGAACCTGTTGGTTGTCACGACTGATCATGGTATAAAAAGAACAAGTAAAGCATTGCTGGTATTCAAACTCGAAAAATCAAAGCAATAATAATGGCTTGGTTGTCTCGAAGTATTTTAACTGTTCTCGTACTTCTTGGTACGCAAAGTATCTTAGCTTTAGGACAGGGAAGCAATCCTTGGTCTAGCAAGCAAAATGCGGAAGGATTCATGCGGTCATTTATGGGAACTCTAAATCAAAACAGTGCATTTTCAGGTGATCAAATGGATGATATATCTTCAATAGGAGATACCCTCTTGACAGCGATTGATAATATGGGTGGTAAGGCAACAAAATCAAAATTACAGGCACTCAATATGGCCTTTGCTTCAGCAGTAGCAGAAATTGCTGTCGACGAAGAAGGTGGACAGAGTGTTGCCATAAAAACGGATGCCATAACAAATGCGTTACAGTCTGCATTCTATCAAACAACTGGGGCAGGCAATGACCAATTTGTAAATGAAATTCGAAGTTTAATTCAAATGTTTGCACAATCGCAAGTTAACAACATATCAACAGGATCTAGTTCAGGAGTAAGTTACGGAACATCATCAACACGCACAATTCAGACTTCATCTTCATCAGCCTCCTCAGCAGCAGAATCAGGAAGGCAAGAAATAAGTGGCTTAGGAGGTTGGCGAGGTCAAAGTACCCAAAACTCTGTGCCAAGTGGGCAAAGAGGAATAGGACAAAGTGGAGGTCAAGGAGGACAAGGTGGAACTGGCTTAGGAGGATGGGGCGGACAAGGTGGTCAAGGATCTGGATCAGCGGCAATTGCAGCAGCAGCAGCTGGATCTGGTGGACAAGGTGGAATTGGTCAAGGTAGTAGTCAAGGAGGACAAGGTGGACGGGGAGGTCAAGGATCTGGATCAGCAGCCGCTGGATCTGGTGGACAAGGTGGAATGGGACAAGGTAGTGGTCAAGGAGGACAAGGCGGATGGGGAGGACAAGGTGGTCAAGGATCTGGATCAGCAGCCGCTGCAGCAGCAGCTGGATCTGGTGGACAAGGAGGAATAGGTCAAGGTAGAGGACAAAGAGGACAAGGTGGTCAAGGATCTGGATCAGCAACCGCTGCAGCAGCTGGATCTGGTGGACAAGGTGGAATGGGACAAGGTAATGGTCAAGGAGGACAAGGCGGAATGGGACAAGGCAGTGGTCAAGGAGGACAAGGTGGATGGGGAAGACAAGGTGGTCAGGGACCTGGATCAGCCGCCGCTGCAGCAGCAGCAGCTGGATCTGGTGGACAAGGTGGAATGGGACAAGGTATTGGTCAAGGAGGATTGGGACAAGGCAGTGGTCAAGGAGGACAAGGTGGTCAAGGGTCTGGATCAGCAGCCGCTGCAGCAGCAGGATCTGGTGGACAAGGTGGAATTGGACAAGGTATTGGTCAAGGAGGACAAGGAGGAATGGGACAAGGCAGTGATCAAGGAGGACAAGGAGGATGGGGAGGACAAGGTGGTCAGGGATCTGGATCAGCAGCCGCTGCAGCAGCAGATGGATCAGGAGAACAAGGTGGAATGGGACAAGGAATTGGTCAAGGAGGACAAGGCGGAATGGGACAAGGCAGTGGTCAAGGAGGACAGGGTGGATGGGGAGGACAAGGTGGTCAGGGATCTGGATCAGCAGCCGCTGCAGCAGCAGCCGGATCTGGTGGACAAGGAGGAATGGGACAAGGAAGTGGTCAAGGAGGACAAGGCGGAATGGGACAAGGCAGTGGTCAAGGGGGACGAGGTGGATGGGGAGGACAAGGTGGTCAGGGATCTGGATCAGCCGCCGTTGCAGCAGCTGGATCTGGTGGGCAAGGTGGAATGGGACAAGGTATTGGTCAAGGAGGACAAGGCGGAATAGGACAAGGCAGTGGTCAAGGAGGACAAGTCAGTGGTCAAGGAGGACAAGGTGGATGGGGAGGACAAGGAAGTCAGGGATCTGGATCAGCCGCAGCTGCAGCGGCAGCAGCTGGATCAGGTGGACAAGGAGGAATGGGACAAGGTATTGGTCAAGGAGGATTGAGAAAAGGCAGTGGTCAACGAGGACAAGGTGGATGGGGAGGACAAGGTGGTCAAGGATCTGGATCAGCCGCCGCCGCTGCTGCAGCAGCTGGATCTGGTGGACAAGGTGGAATGGGACAAGGTATTGGTCAAGGAGGATTGGGACAAGGCAGTGGTCAAGGAGGACAAGGTGGATGGGGAGGACAAGGTGGTCAAGGATCTGGATCAGCCGCCGCTGCTGCAGCAGCTGGATCTGGTGGACAAGGTGGAATTGGTCAAGGAGGACAAGGTGGATGGGGAGGACAAGGTGGTCAAGGAGCTGGATCAGCATCCGCAGCAGCGGCAGAAACGGCTGGATCTGGTGGACAAGGTGGAATGGGACAAGGTATTGGTCAAGGAGGATTGGGACAAGGCAGTGGGCAAGGACAACAAGGTGGATGGGGAGGACAAGGTGGTCAAGGATCTGGATCAGCCGCCGCTGCAGCAGCAGCAGCTGGATCTGGTGGACAAGGAGGAATGGGACAAGGAAGTGGTCAAGGAGGACAAGGCGGAATGGGACAAGGTAGTGGTCAAGGGGGACAAGGTGGATGGGGAGGACAAGGTGGACAGGGATCTGGATCGGACGCCGCTGCAGCAGCAGCAGCTGGATCTGGTGGACAAGGTGGAATAAGACAAGGTATTAGTCAAGGAGGACAAGGCGGAATGGGACAAGGCAGTGGTCAAGGAGGACAAGGTGGATGGGGAGGAGAAGGTGGTCAAGGATCTGGATCAGCTGCCGCTGCCGCAGCAGCTGGATCTGGTGGACAAGGTGGAATTGGTCAAGGTATTGGTCAAGGAGGACAAGGTGGAATGGGACAAGGCAGTGGTCAAGGAGGACAGGGTGGATGGGGAGGACAAGGTGGTCAGCGATCTGGATCAGCAGCCGCTGCAACAGCAGCTGGATCTGGTGGACAAGGTGGAATTGGTCAAGGAGGACAAGGTGGATGGGGAGGACAAGGTGGTCAAGGATCTGTAACAGCAGCCGCTGCAGCAGCAGGATCTGGTGGACAAGGTGGAATGGGACAAGGTATTGGTCAAGGAGGACAAGGCGGAATGGGACAAGGCAGTGGTCAAGGAGGACAAGGTGGTCAGGGATCTGGATCAGCCGCCGCTGCAGCAGCAGCAGCTGGATCTGGTGGACAAGGTGGAATGGGAAAAGGTATTGGTCAAGGAGGACAAGGCGGAATGGGACAAGGCAGTGGTCAAGGAGGACAAGGTGGATAGGGAGGACAAGGTGGTCAAGGATCTGGATCAGCAGCCGCTGCAGCAGCAGCAGCTGGATCAGGTGGACAAGGTGGAATGGGACAAGGTATTGGTCAAGGAGGATTGGGACAAGGCAGTGGTCAAGGAGGACAAGGTGGATGGGGAGGACAAGGTGGTCAGGGATCTGGATCAGCAGCCGCTGCAGCAGCATCTGGATCTGGTGGACAAGGTGGAATTGGTCAAGGAGGACAAGGTGGATGGGGAGGGCAAGGTGATCAAGGATCTGGATCAGCAGCCGCTGCAGCAGCAGCAACGGGATCTGGTGGACAAGGTGGAATGGGACAAGGTATTGGTCAAGGAGGACAAGGCGGAATGGGACAAGGCAGTGGTCAAGGAGGACAAGGTGGATGGGGAGGACAAGGTGGTCAAGGAATTGGATCAGCAGCCGCTGCAGCAACAGCTGGATCTGGTGGACAAGGTGGAATGGGACAAGGTATTGGTCAAGGAGGACTAGGCGGAATGGGACAAGGCAGTGGTCAAGGAGGACAAGGTGGATGGGGAGGACAAGGTGGTCAAGGAGCTGGATCAGCAGCCGCAGCAGCGGCAGCAGCAGCTGGATCTGGTGGACAAGGTGGAATGGGACAAGGTATTGGTCAAGAGGGATTGGGACAAGGCAGTGGTCAAGGACAACAAGGTGGATGGGGAGGACAAGGTGGTCAAGGATCTGGATCAGCCGCCGCTGCAGCAGCAGCAGCAGCTGGATCTGGTGGACCAGGTGGAATGGGACAAGGTATTGGTCAAGGAGGACTAGGCGGAATGGGACAAGGCAGTGGTCAAGGAGGACAAGGTGGATGGGGAGGACAAGGTGGATGGGGAGGACAAGGTGGTCAGGGATCTGGATCAGCCGCCGCGGCAGCAGCAGCAGCTGGATCTGGTGGACAAGGTGGAATGGGACAAGGTATTAGTCAAGGAGGACAAGGCGGAATGGGACAAGGCAGTGGTCAAGGAGGACAAGGTGGATGGGGAGGAGAAGGTGGTCAAGGATCTGGATCAGCAGCCGCTGCCGCAGCAGCTGGATCTGGTGGACAAGGTGGAATTGGTCAAGGAGGACAAGGTGGATGGGGAGGACAAGGTGGTCAAGGATCTGGATCAGCAGCCGCTGCAGCAGCAGCAGCTGGATCTGGTGGACAAGGTGGAATGGGTCAAGGTATTGGTCAAGGAGGACAAGGAGGAATGGGACAAGGCAGTGGTCAAGGAGGACAAGGTGGATGGGGAGGACAAGGTGGTCAGGGATCTGGATCAGCAGCCGCTGCAGCAGCCGGATCTGGTGGACAAGGAAGAATAGGACAAGGAAGAGGTCAAGGAGGACAAGGCGGAATGGGACAAGGCAGTGGTCAAGGGGGACAAGGTGGTCAGGGATCTGGATCAGCAGCCGCTGCAGCAGCAGCAGCTGGATCAGGTGGAATGGGACAAGGTATTGGTCAAGGAGGATTGGGACAAGGCAGTGGTCAAGGAGGACAAGGTGGATGGGGAGGACAAGGTGGTCAAGGATCTGGATCAGCAGCCGCTGCAGCAGCAGCAGCTGGATCAGGTGGACAAGGTGGAATGGGACAAGGTATTGGTCAAGGAGGATTGGGACAAGGCAGTGGTCAAGGAGGTCAAGGATCTGGATCAGCCACCGCTGCTGCAGCAGCTGGATCTGGTGGACAAGGTGGAATTGGTCAAGGAGGACAAGGTGGATGGGGAGGACAAGGAGGTCAAAGATCTGGATCAGCAGTTGCTGCAGCAGCAGCAGCTGGATCTGGTGGACAAGGTAGAATAGGACAAGGTATTGGTCAAGGAGGATTGGGACAAGGTATTGGTCAAGGAGGATTGGGACAAGGCAGTGGTCAAGGACAAGGTGGATGGGGAGGACAAGGTGGTCAAGGATCAGCCGCAGCTGCAGCAGCAGCAGCTGGATCTGGTGGACAAGGTGGAATGGGACAAGGTATTGGTCAGGGAGGACAAGGCGGAATGGGACAACGCAGTGGTCAAGGAGGACAAGGTGGATGGGGAGGACAAGGTGGTCAAGGATCTGGATCAGCAGCCGCTGCAGCAGCAGCAGCTGGATCTGGTGGACAAGGTGGAATGGGACAAGGTATTGGTCAGGGAGGACAGGGCGGAATGGGACAAGGCAGTGGTCAAGGAGGACAAGGTGGATGGGGAGGACAAGGTGGTCAAGGATCTGGATCAGCAACCGCTGCAGCAGCAGCAGCTGGATCAGGTGGACAAGGTGTAATGGGACAAGGTATTGGTCAAGGACGATTAGGACAAGGCAGTGGTCAAGGAGGACAAGGTGGATGGGGAGGACAAGGTGGTCAAGGATCTGGATCAGCTGCCGCTGCTGCAGCAGCTGGATCTGGTGGACAAGGTGGAATTGGTCAAGGAGGACAAGGTGGTCAAGGATCTGGATCAGCCGCCGCTGCAGCAGCTGGATCTGGTGGACAAGGTGGAATGGGACAAGGTATTGGTCAAGGAGGACAAGGCGGAATGGGACAAGGCAGTGGTCAAGGAGGACAGGGTGGATGGGGAGGACAAGGTGGTCAGGGATCTGGATCAGCAGCCGCTGCAGCAGCAGCCGGGTCTGGTGGACAAGGAGGAATGGGACAAGGAAGTGGTCAAGGAGGACAAGGTGGAATGGGACAAGGCAGTGGTCAAGGAGGACAAGGTGGATGGGGAGGACAAGGTGGTCAAGGATCTGGATCAGCAGCCGCTGCAGCAGCAGCAGCTGGATCAGGTGGACAAGGTGGAATGGGACAAGGTATTGGTCAAGGAGGATTGGGACAAGGCAGTGGTCAAGGAGGACAAGGTGGTCAAGGATCTGGATCAGCTGCCGCTGCTGCAGCAGCTGGATCTGGTGGACAAGGTGGAATTGGTCAAGGAGGACAAGGTGGATGGGGAGGACAAGGTGGTCAAGGATCTGGATCAGCAGTCGCTGCAGCAGCAGCTGGATCTGGTGGACAAGGTGGAATGGGACAAGGCAGTGGTCAAGGAGGACAGGGTGGATGGGGAGGACAGGGTGGATGGGGAGGACAAGGTGGTCAGGGATCTGGATCAGCAGCCGCTGCAGCAGCAGCCGGATCTAGTGGACAAGGAGGAATGGGACAAGGAAGTGGTCAAGGAGGACAAGGTGGAATGGGACAAGGCAGTGGTCAAGGAGGACAAGGTGGATGGGGAGGACAAGGTGGTCAAGGATCTGGATCAGCGGCCGCTGCAGCAGCTGCAGCTGGATCAGGTGGACAAGGTGGAATGGGACAAGGTATTGGTCAAGGAGGATTGGGACAAGGCAGTGGTCAAGGAGGACAAGGTGGATGGGGAGGACAAGGTGGTCAGGGATCTGGATCAGCAGCCGCTGCAGCAGCAGCCGGATCTGGTGGACAAGGAGGAATGGGACAAGGAAGTGGTCAAGGAGGACAAGGTGGAATGGGACAAGGCAGTGGTCAAGGAGGACAGGGTGGATGGGGAGGACAAGGTGGTCTGGGATCTGGATCAGCAGCCGCTGCAGCAGCAGCTGAATCTGGTGGACAAGGTGGAATTGGTCAAGGAGGACAAGGTGGATGGGGAGGACAAGGTGGTCAAGGATCTGTATCAGCAGCCGCTGCAGCAGCAGGATCTGGTGGACAAGGTGGAATGGGACAAGGTAATGGTCAAGGAGGACAAGGCGGAATGGGACAAGGCAGTGGTCAAGGAGGACAAGGTGGATGGGGAGGACAAGGTGGTCAGGGATCTGGATCAGCCGCCGCTGCAGCAGCAGCAGCTGGATCTGGTGGACAAGATGGAATGGGACAAGGTATTGGTCAAGGAGGACAAGGCGGAATGGGACAAGGCAGTGGTCAAGGAGGACAAGGTGGATGGGGAGGACAAGGTGGTCAAGAATCTGGATCAGCAGCCGCTGCAGCAGCAGCAGCTGGATCAGGTGGACAAGGTGGAATGGGACAAGGTACTGGTCAAGGAGGATTGGGACAAGGCAGTGGTCAAGGAGGACAAGGTGGTCAGGGATCTGGATCAGCAGCCGCTGCAGCAGCATCTGGATCTGGTGGACAAGGTGGAATTGGTCAAGGAGGACAAGGTGGATGGGGAGGACAAGGTGGTCAAGGATCTGGATCAGCAGCCGCTGCAGCAGCAGCAACGGGATCTGGTGGACAAGGTGGAATGGGACAAGGTATTGGTCAAGCAGGACAAGGCGGAATGGGACAAGGCGGTGGTCAAGGAGGACAAGGTGGATGGGGAGGACAAGGTGGTCAAGGATCTGGATCAGCAGCCGCTGCAGCAGCAGCAGCTGGATCAGTTGGACAAGGTGGAATGGGACAAGGTATTGGTCAAGGAGGATTGGGACAAGGCAGTGGTCAAGGAGGACAAGGTGGTCAAGGATCTGGATCAGCCGCCACTGCTGCAGCAGCTGGATCTGGTGGACAAGGTGGAATAGGTCAAGGAGGACAAGGTGGTCCAGGATCTGGATCAGCAATCGCTGCAGCAGCAGCTGGATCTGGTGGACAAGGTGCAATGGGACAAGGTATTGGTCAAGGAGGACAAGGCGGAATGGGACAAGGCAGTGGTCAAGGAGGACAGGGTGGATGGGGAGGACAAGGTGGTCAGGGATCTGGATCAGCAGCCGCTGCAGCAGCAGCAGCTGGATCTGGTGGACAAGGTGGAATTGGTCAAGGAGGACAAGGTGGATGGGGAGGACAAGGTGGTCAAGGATCTGTATCAGCAGCCGCTGCAGCAGCAGGATCTGGTGGACAAGGTGGAATGGGACAAGGTATTGGTCAAGGAGGACAAGGCGGAATGGGACAAGGCAGTGGTGAAGGAGGACAAGGTGGATGGGGAGGACAAGGTGGTCAAGGATCTGGATCAGCAGCCGCTGCAGCTGGATCAGGTGGACAAGGTGGAATGGGACAAGGTATTGGTCAAGGAGGACAAGGCGGAATGGGACAAGGCAGTGGTCAAGGAGGACAAGGTAGATGGGGAGGACAAGGTGGTCAAGGATCTGGATTAGCAGCCGCTGCAGCAGCTGCAGCTGGATCAGGTGGACAAGGTGGAATGGGACAAGGTATTGGTCAAGGAGGATTGGGACAAGGCAGTGGTCAAGGAGGACAAGGTGGATGGGGAGGACAAGGTGGTCAGGGATCTGGATCAGCAGCCGCTGCAGCAGCATCTGGATCTGGTGGACAAGGTGGAATTGGTCAAGGAGGACAAGGTGGATGGGGAGGACAAGGTGGTCAAGGATCTGGATTAGCAGCCGCTGCAGCAGCAGCCAGATCTGGTGGACAAGGTGGAATGGGACAAGGTAGTGGTCAAGGAAGCCAAGGTGGATGGGGCGGACAAGGTTCTGGATCAGCAGCCGCTGCAGCAGGATCTGGTGGACAAGGTGGAATGGGAAGTCAAGGAAGAGCAGTTAGTTCATCAATGGCTACGATTGCCGCATCACGTCTAAGTTCACCATCCTCAAACTCAAGAATTTCATCCACTGCTTCGTCACTGACTTCGAATGGAGTTGCCAATACAGCTACATTAGGAAGCATTATTAGTAACTCAGTTTCTCAAATTAGTGCAGATAATTACGGTGCTTCTGAATGTGACGTTTTAGTACAGGCTCTTCTTGAGCTTATTACAGCTCTTGTTCATATACTATCATCATCTAACATTGGACAAGTTAATTACAGTGATGCGAGTAGATTCTCGCAAATTATCAGTCAAGCATTGCAACAAGCAATGGGTTAGTTTTGTTTTCACAAAAATTCCTGTAATGCATTTATTTTCAATAAACTAAATAGAAATCTGAATGATTATATTTTTCCTGCTTTTGTTTTTTTATTTCGATTATTAAATTCATTAAAATTAGTATATTATTTAATTTTTAACAGTTTTTTCCCTTTTAATTATTTTGTTGAGCTTGAATATTTTCCTGTACTTAGTAGGGGTTACATTCTCAATGTAATGCCCTGAAACAAACAGACTTTGCATTTCAAAGAGATGAATTTAATTGAAGAAAGGGTAAGTAAACTCTTTTTTCACTTCATTAATTTACCACTTTTAAAATATTGCTAAAATATGAAAATTTCTGGATCAATTACTGTAGCAGAAATTTTGTTACCACTCAAGTACTTAAATTTATGAAAACATTGAAATCTGCAATCTGTAGGTTGTTAGTTTTGTTATAAAATAATAATTTGTGTTTAGAGCAAAGCATATATTGTTCTAAAAGGTGTTTTATTTCCTCCTTTTCTTTTAAAACATAAATAGTAAATTTTTTAAAAGAAAAAACTATTTTAGTAAACGATTCTATAAATATTAGCTTTCAGAATAATTCTATATATTTCTTTATTATTCTACTAGCCGCCTGAGGCGGCCAGCAGTCCGCCACGCTAAAGATTTTCACAAATAAAGTTTTTTAAAACATAGCAGGAAATCTGAAGATTAGTGGACAATTAAAGTGTTCCTGTCCTGCAATTTTGTCTTAAATTCCTATTTTATATATTATATAGCTACAATGCCTAAGAAAAAAAAACTAAAATGCTAAATACATGAAAAGAACACGAAAACGAATTAATTTTTTATGGTATCAATTTCTATTTCTATATAATTTTTTATTGTATCAATTTCTATATCTATATCGCTACAAAAATTATCGTCTTCGCTTAAGAAAAAAAAAATAGAGCGTGTAAAGAAGAAGAAAAACTTATTATAACAATTATGAACAGCGACAAATATATCAAAGCGAAGCGTTCTATTTACGTATCGAATATGTTGCCACATCTTTAATACAAAAGTTAAACTTTTCTCCACTTTGATAAATGTAAACTAATGCGAACCTTACAATTAAATTATTAATTCCTTCGTATATTATTGGTTTAAGTTGTCGAAAATTAATATTTCAATTGTAAGGTTCGCATTAGCATACATTAGCTCTTTGAAGCAAAAATAGATGATGAGTCGGCCTGTCTAATTCAGGGGTTCTAGTTTTTTGAATATGGCTCTTTGAAGACGATTGTTACGTCAAGCGCTCAGGTATTATAATTTTGATCTAGTTGCGCTTGTATAATTTCGATCCAGTTGCGCTTTCTACGCATTTTGTCAACATCGTTTGGTTTGTTGTTTAACATCGTTTGGTTTGTTATTTCTAAGTTAACTTTCAAAAAATTGGCTGGCAACAGCCAATTTTTTGAAAGCAACGAAAAAGCATAGATTTTCTTACAAAATGACTTATAACTAAAAAACTAATCCAAATTTTTGAAAAAGAAAAAAAATACTTCTTCATTATGTCAAAACACAATTATGTGCCGAGTTTCGTGCCTGGGCGAGGCTTCTGGGGCGATATATTGTGATTACAGACACACACACACAGCCGCTTTTATTATTATGTATAGATGTATAGATGTATAGATGTAAACCTTTTTACTTGTATAAATAATATACTAAACAATTTTTTTTCTTTTAAATACAGAAAAACACATTCTATAATATATTATTTCTAATAGAAAGTATGATCTGAGAACTTCATCTATAATTTAACAGTAAGATGAATTTGCCTTATGAAGTCGGATCCTTTCATTTACCTATCAATCCGAGGACATTAAAAATGATTACGTCAATCAGCGATATTGCTAAAATGACGTAGTCGGGCTTTCTCTTTTTACAGTACCACATTTGATTTCATAAAGAAGATGATTTTATTAATTGACAGGGGTTCACTTCGAAACAATACATTCCGAACAATACCAAGTTTAACATTCCGAACAATAAGAATAAAGTAACAACAAACAAAATTAACAAAACGAATATACAAATATACCCTCAATCTTTATTCCTATTTTGAATCATTAATGGATTATTATGTTATTACGTGTTTTTTTTAAATTATTCAACAATATTCTGATTCTGTTTTTTTTTTTTTTAAATAAAATAACTAGCGGAAATGATATTTTTTTGTTATATGGCTTTTAACTCATTGAATACGTAAAGTATTGAATCCATTCTTAAATATAACATTAATACACTTGAATTTCCTTCATCTCTTCTGCGGGCTTTTCATTTTTCTTGACTGAGAATTATATGATGACCGATATCACATAGAATTATACACATAATATAACTTTCCTCAATTCATGAGCAGATTTAATTTTGTTTCTTTAACATTTCCCTTTTCTATATCATTCTTTTTTTTTAAACTTTGACCCCTTCAATTTTCTCAACAGAAGTAATTCATACCCGTGGCTGTAGTTGTAAGCTATAGGTGGGAATTACACTTTCCAAGCCCAAAAAGATCTGTAGTTTTGTGCGTAGGTGAAACGTATTATCTGTATGGATACAAGCTACAAATAATTTTAAACTTGAAAAGAAAAAAAAATTGCTAAATATTTTCTTTCAAATTAAATTAATGCTAAATATTGTCTTGGAGAGAAAAAGCATATTTTCCTTTTTCGTGCATTTCATCAAAGGCTCGCCATAAGCTTGATTTTAAAAAAACGACTATAGTTAGTTTATTAAAGATTAGTTTTAATATGTTTTTATATTGAAATGATTCTGTTCTTGCAGATTTTATTTTAAAAAGGGTCTGACTTTACAGTGATTTTATTAGTGGCGGTGAATGTATAACTATTCTTAGACCAGTGTGGGAATTTGTAATATTTATGAGTGGTCTCATTCTTTTAATTATTCTTGGTGAAATAATAAAAGTGAAAAATAATGGTGGTCTCTTTGGACCTGAGACTGGCAAAGATAGAAAAGAAGACAGAAATTTAAATATGACACGTGAGAGCTATTTTCAGATTTATTTTGTTTCACTGCAACGAATGAGTAGACAGAGTTCAAGCAGACAAAACTAATAGTTTATAGAAGATATAAAGATTCTACAAAAATGGTTTATCTTTTGATTAACCTTATTTGAAAATGAAAGTCACTTTTTGCTTAAAAGTAAAAATATCACGTTCTTAAAAATTTCTCTTTTACTTCCTTTAAAGTGTCAGTAGTCATTCTAAAAGTTATTATTGAAGTTATACTTCTTATGCGACTTCCAACAAGGTTGCGTTAAACGTTTAACGCTACATTTTTATTGGCCGGGAAATCACGTGGTAGGATCCAGTTTTCCCTCATTCATTTTCATATTGTTTTGGTTCTCACTAGCATAAAAATAATAAAAATATTGTTTTTCTATAAATATTTTTTTAGTTTGATTTGATACACATATATATTAATAGGATTCGCGATCGCAACGAACTATAGGGGGCGTTGTTGTATGAGACGCTTACCTGCGATTTCCATATGAACCGTCATTCAGTTACTCTGGAGACGTCGTTAATGTAGCGTGTAGCATTGCAACGTTCCTTCTTTAATGTGGCTTATTAAATTTAAAAAAGAAAAATGTTTAATATCCTTTCTTGTACAACCGAAAACAAAATGGTATCTCTTTTTATTAGAGAAGGAATATCCAAAACACATCGGAAAAATATTTGTTCATTAACAGAAAAAAATATGTATATTCTTATAGGAGTTAAAACCTAATGCCCGAGAAATAGTATTACTAAATTTAATGATATAACATGAAAGGCCCATTTAAACTTTACATTCTATAGTTTTAAGAATCATATTAGTTCAAAAATTAAAATGAACAAAAAGTATACATAAGCCTCATAATTTTATGAAATTTAATTTTGTAAACAACGTTTTTTGACAACAATTTTTAACAAAAAATTTCAAGTTTCAATAAAAATCATTATTTAGAAACTAAGAAACGTAAAATAAAGAATGCTGACGAAACAAAAAAAAAACCAATTCTTTTTTGTCGCCATTTTTAGTGCTACGAATATTCGTCTTTGGGATTTGCCAAAAACAAAACAAGATGCAATTTTATTTTTTCAGGAGGGAAATATTTTACCGAAAAAACGAAAATGTACCAATTCCCACAACATAAAACTTTATCTTGGCAAACGTACGTTTTGGAAATGTTATTTCATTTGGAATCTTATTCATCAGAGTTCATATGGCGATATGATTGTTTTGAATCTATGCTAAACTCTATATCAGCTCATTTTCCACCGAAATCCAATTAACTATTTTGATTTTAAATAAAGTGTTTTATTTTATGAACTGTCGCAAAAATTTTAAGTGTAGATTG
This sequence comes from Parasteatoda tepidariorum, assembly GCF_982258835.1. Classification (NCBI taxonomy): domain Eukaryota; kingdom Metazoa; phylum Arthropoda; class Arachnida; order Araneae; family Theridiidae; genus Parasteatoda; species Parasteatoda tepidariorum. The sequence continues at coordinate 61,759,305 of NC_141759.1, forward strand.
GCGGCACTTAAAAACCGCCAAATCTGTAACGGCGGTGGCGTTAATACGTCGTAAGTACCGAATTTTTATTCCATACTTTTCTGAATCATATTATTTCAAACATTGGAATATACAAGAAGTATACATAAACACATAATGTTATACCATTTAATTTTTCAAAAGTATTTTGAGAGCAATTTTTATCAAAAAATTATAAACTAAAAAACGGAAAATAAAGAATTCTTAGGATAAAAAAAACGATTTTAAGAATTATTAACATTGAAATAAAAACTTTCATATTGTTTCTTTTTTTATTATTCTTATAGTTCTTAATCAGACGTAAAAAACCATTCTGTAGAAAACCATCATCAAATGAAAAAAAAATATTTACAAGCAAATTTTTTATTGTAAAAATCATTGCACTTACCTGATTTATGATTCCCGGAGAATTCCAAAATGATAAGTTCCTTGTTTGAAAACTTTATTCTCAAATAATAGATACATAGTTTATACCTTCATTACTTTTAGATAACATACTACACAGCAAAATTTTATAATTGATATGAATTTGAATATGTAGCTAAAAACAGAATAGCTGAATTCTAGTTGAACTTATTCCTTCAAAATTAAAAAAAACTTACCAAGAAAACGATTTAAATTAATTAAGAATCAGCACAAATGGCACTATTTCAAGTAACTTGGATAATTTTTTATTGTTGTTTTCCGAATTATATGGATACAGAAATATATACTATTCTATAACGAAGAAGAATATGCTATAACTATTACAATTCTGTATGTTCTGAATTCATATTTATTCACTGGAATGACGAAAGCAATGTTGACTTCACTTTAATTCGTAATGAATTGAAGACAAAAGAAATGCATTTTACCTTAATACACACATCTGTAACAGTATCCGAAATTGGAAGTCATCAGTTGCAAGTTTGTTGATAATAGAAATAAAAAATTATTGAGGAATTTTTCTTCAAATGTTTGGCGTGTTCTGTTCTTGAAAGATTTACTAATATTCTGGAGATATTTTTCAAGTTCTTCGGCCTTTTCCTTAGGGAAATTTTGTTTCTTATTTGCTGCTAAAAAATGGCGTCTGATTCAGTCAATGACTTTGATGGAACTAAATGAAAACGTGATAAATTAATGTCCGATATTTACAGGCTCCCGCTAGACGGCGTACTCGAGCGTTGCGATCGCGAATAGTATTTTTTATTTTCAAATTTAGTGGATAACAATTGTAAAAAATGAGTGAAAATAATCCCACGGACAATGCGACGGATTTAAGGTTATGTCAAGGTACGTCTCTTGTGAATATCAATTGATTGTTAGGTTTTCTCTTTTAAAATTACATTATGACGCATTCACATACATTATTAATACAAATACATTTTCCATGGAGAGACGATGAGGCAACCACAAGCACTTCCACTGAAAAATGCACAATATTACCGTTATTACAGAGCACGGAAGCGAGCGGAGCAAGTAAAAGAGTCGTTGAATAGAACTAGTGATCCTTCTACGACTGCTGATTCTTCTACAATTAACGTCGCAGGTTACGAAGTTTAACTTCTTCCGCTCAGAGGGACTCCACGCACTATTTTTTTTTATAAATTATTCACTTAACAATATTTTCCATTTATATCTGCATGGGGTCTTTTTTGCTGTATTATTATTAAATTTTCAATATTTAGCATTTTTCATATTTTTTTTGAAAAGCATATCTATCATATATGAAAATGTTTTAATTTTTTTTATAAATCATATTAACCCGTGACTAAATACGTGGGTGGGTAGGTACTTTCAACATATCACTTTTACGATATGGGTAGGTACTTTTTACGACTGTCTCGAAAACATTCCCGAGGATGATCCGAAGACATGCCATCAAAATTTTGATCCTCTGCAAAGGGAACGGCTCCTCCGCTTTCGTATCCCGACAACCTGCGCGCTAAGTCGAGCACTTTACAACAGAACAGTTAAATGAGGACCGATACCACGCACCCTTGGTCTCTACGCAGGCTGATTAAAGTGGTCACCCACCCGCTAACTGACTACAGATACTCGACTTCGGCAATTAACTGGGAACTATGTCTTTACGAACAAGTGACTAGTTACAAAAATCCTATTTAATGCATATAAACACTCCGTGCAAACCATTTTAACAACTTCATTACACAACACACTCGCTACACTAGCGTTTCCCAAACGTTTTCGACTGCGGCCAAGTATGAGATTTTAAAATTTTTCGTGACCCATCGTATGAAAAGAAACATTTATTTACAAATCAAATTTTATTTTTTAATAAAAATCAAGTTTCTTTTTCCAATGCCCACCTGGAGAATGACCTTTCGTCATACAGGCATCTGAAGGGCAGATTTGTTGACCACTCTTTCAGAGCCACCATTAGGTAGGCCAACGTTGCTCTCACAGTAAGAACAGATAGTACAGAGAATGAAATAACATCTATGCCTTTCCCGGGATTCAAACCCAGAACCTTTCTGATGCAGAGCCAGTTGCCTGACCCAGGGTTGCCACAGTAAAAAATGAACAAAATAGTTGCTTTTAGTAGCCTCAAGCATGAAAATAGTCGCCTAAAACTATGAAAATAGTTGCCTGAACAGGAACAAAAATTTATCAAAAATAGTAGCCAAATAACTAAAGTTATACTTTAATTATTAAATACTATGATTAGGACTGGGTGATGTCAGAAATTTTAAATCGTGATACATCGTCAATTGGACATCGCGATATAGCAATGTATCGCGATTTAGCATATGTTCAAAAATTACCTATGGGAAATCTTTAAATCAATCAAAAATAAATAAAAAGGAATAAATCTATTATAAAAGAAAATATTAATTCTAAACATATTCTACTTTGACATCAATATCATTGCTTAATTTTTTCAATTAAAATAACAAAGAAGTCAAAGTAAAAGCAAACCCAAGCTTTATTCCCTTTTTCTTAAATTAAAAATGATTTAAGATTTATTGGTTTAAAAATAATAATACTGTAACAAAATATTAGTACATGCATTAAAAATTAAAAGAAAACAAAATCAGGGGAAAACAAACCAAAGAAATGTTCACTTTAGAAAAAAATAGTGCGTGGAGTCCCTCCGCGAGGAAGAAGTTAAACTTCGTAACCTGCGACGTTAATTGTAAAAGAATCAACAGTCGTAGAAGGGTCGCTAGTTCTATTCAACGACTCTTTTTCCTGCTCCGCTCGCTTCCGTGCTCTGTAATAACGGCAATATTGTGCATTTTTCCCTCGTGGACCTCTTGAACCAGCGGAAGTGCTTGTGGTTGCCTCATCGTCTCGCCATGGAAAATGTATTTGTATTAATAATGTATGTGAATGCGTCATAACGTAATTTCAGAAGAGAAAACCTAACAATCAATTGATATTCACAAGAGACGTACCTTGACATAACCTTAAATCCGTCGCATTGTTTTCACTCATTTTTTACAATTGTTATCCACTAAATTTGAAAATAAAAATTACTACCCTATTAAATTATATGTGTGTAAATTCGTGTAGTAAGTAGTAAGTATGGATCAGAAGGTGAATTAACTTATCAATAATCACGAATTCACATAACAAACAAACTTAACAAGTTTTATTATTAAATATAACAGATCTGTATAAAATGGCAAGAAAAAGAACGATAATGTTTTTCTTATTAAAAAGCAAGCGCGTGGCTAGATAATGATTGCACGCGACAACTGGTAAATGGTTTCAGCGCAGTGTAAGTATTTAACGATAGGTGGCGGTCGCCACACCATCTCCCCTTCTGGAAAAAAATAATTAAAGTTCAAATTCCTCAGTTAGCCTTTTTGGGAAGTGTACTACTCGTCCAAAACGAGTCTTTTTTATGGCAGCAGGAATTCGATCATTTTCAGTTGGTCGTAAAACAGGAGCATTATGTACCAATTTGGAAGGAATATCTGGCGGTTCTGCTAAATCAGAACTATCTGAGAGTAAATGAACTGGTTTTACTCTATCAATTGACACTACACAGTTTTTACCTTTTATTCTGATAGTGAAAGTTTTGTCGTTACGACTGTAAACTTCATAGGGTCCAGTGTAAGGTGTATGAAGAGTTGGTTTTACTGCATCAACTCGTAAGAAAACATGTGTGCAAGCAGCCAGATCTTTGAAAACAAAAACATTTCTTTTGTCGTGAGAAGAGGTCGGAACTGGCTTAAGATCGTGTAGGTGACGATTCAATTTTTGCAAAAACATATTATCGACCTTCTCTATTTCCGAAGAGGTAAAAAATTGTCCCGGAAGACGCAGATTCTCTCCATAAACCAACTCAGCTGGAGAACATCCCAAATCCTCTCTATACACAGAGCGCAATCCAAGTAACACAGCAGGTAAAGCAAAAGTCCAGTGGATTGAGGTATGACACATAATGGACTGCTTGAGAACCCTATGCCACCTTTCTATCATTCCGTTCGCTTGAGGATGATATGACGTTGTATATGAAAGACGTATACCAAAGTTTTTTGCTAAAGTACGAAATAGTTCACTTCTGAACTGAGATCCTCTATCAGTTGTTATACCTTCAGGAATCCCATATCTAGCAAACCAATGAGTGTAAAGAGCTTGAGCAACTGTCTCGGCTTGTATATTTGTCAACGGTATTGCCTCAGTCCATCTCGTGTACCTATCGATACATGTGAGACAATATGAAAACCCTTGCGAAGAAGGCATAGGTCCAACTAAATCAATGTTTATATGGCTAAATCTTTTGCTTGGAACAATAAATTCTTGCAGCGGCGAGTGAACATGGCGAGAAATCTTTGCTTTTTGACATGCTATGCATGATTTGGCTAGTTTTGCGATTTCTCTTTTCATGTTTGGCCAAATAAAACGATCAGTAATTAGCTTCACGGTAGTTTTAACACCAGGATGAGCAAGGTTATGCATGGCGTCAAATACTTGGATACGAAAATTTTCAGGAATAAATGGGCGAATGAATTTACTAGACGTATCACAGAATATGAAATTTTCACTGTTGGGTATTGGAAGTTGTTGAAGTTTAAGACTGGAATTTGTATCAGATAAAATTTGTTGCAATTCGGGATCATTTTTTTGAGAATGAGCGATTTCATCGAAGTTCAATGATTGAGGGAACTTAATGCTGTAGATTCTTGAAAAGGCATCTGCAACAGGATTTTGTGATCCGTCAATATGTCGAATGTCACTTGTAAATTGAGCAATGAAATTTAGATGGTTAATTTGTCGAGGTGAGAGTTTGTCATATTTTTGATTCAAGGCATGAGTTAAAGCTTTATGATCAGTGAAAACGATGAAGTTTACTCCTTCTAATATGTATCGGAAATATTTAATAGCTGCAAAAATGGCTAAAAGTTCTCTGTCATATGTGCTGTACTTTTGCTCTGTCATGCTAAGTTTACGAGAGAAAAAACCAAGAGGCTCCCAACTATTGTCACTGGTTATTTGCTGAATAGATGCTCCAATGGCTTTATCAGAAGCATCACACATTAGTGCAAGTGTTGCTTTAGAATCAGGATGGGCAAGAAAAGTTACATTTTTTAGCTCTTCTTTGCACTGAGTAAAAGCATTTTCTGACTCTTCTGACCATACTAAAGGAGTCTTGTCATTTTTCTTTGTGACACCCAACATTCCATTTAAAACAAATTGTTTTTCAGCAGCTCGAGGAAGAAATCGTCTGTAAAAGTTAATAATGCCAAGGAATCTACGAAGTTCATTAACAGTTGAAGGTTTGGGAAAATTCTCAATTATTTGAATTTTTTCAGGAAGTGGAGTTATACCCTTTTGGTCAATGAAGTGACCCAAAAATTTAACTTTATCAGTAGCAAACACGCATTTAGATAAATTTACCTTCAAATTATGTGCCTTCAACCTACGGAGTACTTCATCTAGATGTAACAAATGCTCTTGAATAGAGGAAGAAGCGATGAGTATGTCATCAATGTATACGAAACAGAAGTTTAAACCCTGAAGGATGTGATCAAGGAGTCTCTGCATGGTCTGGGCGGCATTTCTTAACCCAAAGGTCATGTAGTTAAATTCAAATAAACCGAAGGGAGTTATGATAGCGGTTTTCTTTATATCGTCTTTATGCATTGGCACTTGATGGAATGCTTTTTTTAAATCCAAAGTGGAAAAGACAGTTTTTCCATACAAATTCGAGGAAAAGTCATGTAAGTGACGTATGGGATAATTATCCGGTACTGTCTTTGCATTTAATGCCCGAAAATCCCCACAAGGTCTCCAAGATCCATCTGATTTTTTAACTAAATGTAGAGGACTACTCCAACAACTATTAGAAGGGCTGCAAATCCCTTTCTGGACCAAAACAGAAAATTCAGCTTTAGCTGCTTCTAGCTTGTCAGCAGATAATCGTCTAGCCTTAGCTGCCACAGGTGGTCCTTTAGTCTCAATAACATGAGTGGTATCGTGAGTTTGAGTTTGGTTTGGCGTATATTCAATATCATCAAATACGGTATTGTATTTTTTGATGACGCTATCAAGTTCAAAAGAAGATTTTAAAGTAGTTATACTAGGTAAATTGTCTGTACTTATTTTACCTCTAGTGGAAATTGATGTTAATCTGTCAATCAAACATTTTCGCTTTAAATCGACAAGTATATCGTAATTTGACAAAAAATCAGCACCCAAAATAGGTCTGGAAACATCAGCTACCGTAAAAGTCCATTTGAAAAGACGACGTAAACCTATGTCAACAGTTAAAGAACGTTTTCCATAAACAGGAATTTTGGATCCATTAGCAGCTACTAAATTTAAAATTGACTCTTGTTTTTTGCGTTCTGCAACAGATGGTGGTAGGACGGATATATCTGCACCTGTATCTACAAGAAATTTAAGACCTAATGTCTTCTCACAGATGATTAAGCGGCATTTATTTTCTTTGCCATAAACGCCTGCCACCAGCGACGTCTGGCATCCTAGTTTTCCGGCTTAAAACTACAAGGAGGAATGCATTTGTTTGCCCTGTCTCTAAACCGAAAGTGATACCAACACATCCGTGTTTTGCTGTTAGAGCGATCACGACGTGTGTATTCATCCCTGTTTTGGCAACGACTACGAAATCTCAATGCTTTATCTATTTTTTTACTCAGTTCATTAATTTGAGTTTGCATGGTAATTATAGTGTCAGGTAAACCAACAATTTCGTTTTCAGAGTGCAGTGTCGATTTTACCGTAGCAGAGTGAATTTCATTTGAATTTGACACATCGGAAATTTTATCAGCCATCATTGTTAGTTTATTTAATTCGTCAGACGAAGTACTAAGTATAGCTTGCATCTGTGTTGGCAGTCTTTGCAGCCATAACGATCTCAAAAATTTGTCATCCACACTATCGCCAGCTAAATCATGCATTTGGCGAAGCAATGCAGATGGGCGTTTATCGCCTAAATCGATATCTTGAAGGAGTTTTTTAAGTCGTCTCTCTTCCGAATCACTAAATACTTCAATTAGTCGATTTTTTAATGTTTTATACATATCATTAACTGGAGGTGAAGTAATTATATCACTTACTTGCGCCAAGATTTCAGTTTCGATTGATGCAACGACAATATGGTACTTTGTACTGTCTTGGGTTATTCCACTCGTAATGAATTGCGATTCGACTTGCGAAAACCAGATGATAGGATTATCTTTCCAAAATTGTGGACATTTTACTGCAACTCGAGCCAATTCAGTAGTGCCAGTTTCACTTTCATTCGTGTTCGGCATAATTCACAGTTCGTGTCACCAATATAAATTCTCTGTCCGGGTCACCAGTGTAAATTCGTGTAGTAAGTAGTAAGTATGGATCAGAAGGTGAATTAACTTATCAATAATCACGAATTCACATAACAAACAAACTTAACAAGTTTTATTATTAAATATAACAGATCTGTATAAAATGGCAAGAAAAAGAACGATAATGTTTTTCTTATTAAAAAGCAAGCGCGTGGCTAGATAATGATTGCACGCGACAACTGGTAAATGGTTTCAGCGCAGTGTAAGTATTTAACGATAGGTGGCGGTCGCCACATGTGTATCAAGACAAATAAAAAAATATTTATGGAAAAACGATACTTTTATTATTTTTATGCTAGTGAGAACCAAAACAATATGGAAATGAATGAGGGAAAATTGGATCCTACCACGTGATTTCCCGGTCAATAAAAATGTAGCGTTAAACGTTTAACGCAACCTTGTTGGAAGTCGCATAAGAAGTATAACTTCAAAAAAAAAAATTTTTTTAATTATTTGTTGAGAAAAAAAACTATGCTTTTGAAACATCATTAGACCTTTTTTTATTTAATTATTTAAAATAATAAAAAGTAGTATTAACTAATGGTCAAATTCTGTACTTAATAAATGTAAAAATATTTTTATTTATTTATTATTATTTTCTTTTTGGAAAATAAAATCGACTAAAGATTTATTTGTTCATTTTCTCAAGAATAAAAGCAAATTAAATAAAGGTAAGCTTTGTTTTAATTTTTTTATAATTAAAAACGACTGGACATTAATTGGTTTAAAAATAATCAAATTATTATACTTACCTACATTTAATAAAATTAAAAAAATTAACTTTTTATAAGAAAGTTAAATACAAAATATCCCTATTAAATTGTATCGCTTAAAATGAAAAACAATAATAGAAAAAAATCAATGAAGAATCTTTTTTTATTTATATTTTCTTTTCATTCATCTATTGAGTTCAGAACGAAAATTTAAGATAGCAGCGATTGTGCAGAATCGCAAAGTAACAGTAGGTCTACTAAAAATAATAGACATGAATATTTAAATTCAGGACAGGAAAAAAAAAAATGGTATGAAATAATGCAGAACGAAACGATCGCTAAGTAGCCAGTGGCGGATCCAGCTGGAGGAGGGTCATAGGGGTCATAACCCCCCCCCCCTCTAGTTTACAAAAGAAATAAAATATTTTAAAAATTATTTAAGGGGGCATATGCACCTAGGTATCGATTTTTTTCCATCTAATTATGTTCTTCACTGTTTCAAGAATCATATTCATAATCCAAAAGATTAAAACGAAATTCGTCATAGTTTCATTGTAAACATTTTTTAAAGATGTTGAATACTTCAACTATTTACGTATTGTTCCATTGTTCATTATGATAAAAATAAATGAGAAGACTAGCATTAAAAAACCCAATTTTTTTTTCTTTCAAAAAAAAATATTTAAAAAAAAATTTTTTTTATAAAAGAATTTTTTGTGGGGTGGGGGAACTGAGTCTATGACCCTCCCCAGGAAAAATTTCTGGATCCGCCCCTGAAAGTAGCAAAAGTTTTACTGAAAATAATATACAGGAAACCCGGCAAATATTTCCGACGAAATAAAATACATAACGATCGGAAAATGTCCTACTGAAATTAATCGTCAAAAAATGCAAAATTCCAAAGACAAAAATGGACATAAAGAAACTATGCGTTGCGTTCTATATTACAACGCTGATCCTCGCACGAAACTGGAAATTCTGATTCAATTCGCTCTTCGTCATTCCACATCACAAAACTAACATCATCTTAATAGCAAAACGTTATCTACATCTCTGCAGCTAGACGAAATCAAAATCGTCTTTGTAAGTGCGGAAACAGCGTTAGTATAGTCAAGGATCCTTGCATCTTAAATCGTTAAATCGCGATTGTAGTCTTATTCCGGCGACTTAAATCAGATTTCTGATGCATCGCCTAAAACGAAAGTCACTACATCGGCCTATCGATATATGCGTTAAATCGATATTTCGCAATACATCGCTTTATCAACCAGTCCTAACTATGCTCTAATTAAAATAAAGTTTTGTACAAATATAAAAGGCATACATATTAGAAAATAGGTACCTAAATAAAAGTCGAATTACAATAAAATACGAATGTTAATAGAAGGAAAAAACATTTAAAAATAACAAAACTGCTTCTCAGAGAGAAAAAATAGCAAGTACTTTATTAAATCTAATGGAAATTTAAATTTTTGGATTTTTGGACATAAATGATAGTATAAAAATTTGCTTTCTTTTATTAACTTTCTGAAAAATTAACGTTCATTTTTGCGAAAAAACTTCACTAAGAGTAAAAAAGTATCCTAATAGTCTCCAATTCCTGAAAATAGTTGCTTTTTTAGCCTTTTCAGGGAAAAAAAGTCGCCATAGTCGCCTAAGGTCGAAAATAGTAGCAAATAGTCGCATTTTAGCAGTCTGTGGCAACCCTGCTGACCTCTACACATGCCGGTTGGAAAATCGAGTTATTTGTTTGCTTATTTCATGCACATTATGTAAGAAAAATATAAGTAATCAAAAAATTAACAATTATATTCATTTAAAACTTTAGTAAATGAAATAAACTAAGTCTCCGCATATTTTGTCCTAATACATAAACTAACTATGCAACGAAGTTGCCTGATACACAAAGCAAAAATAATCACAGTTAGAATAAATTACACGGACAAATAATAAATTTAGGTTAAATAAAAGAAGTGGACAAGAAGGAATTATCTATAAGGAATTCGTCCCATAGTGGACTGATCGACAAAACACGGTTCCCAGCAGATCACCGAATTCAAGCATCACTGGCTGCGGTCAGTGTGCGGGTAGGTGACCACTTGGATCAGTCTGCGTAGGGACCGAGGGTGTGCGGTATTGGTCCTCGTTAAACTGCTCTACCGCAAAGCGCTCGACTTCGCGTGCAGGTCATCGGGGTACCGAAGCAGGGGTGCCATCCCCTCTGCAGAGGATCGAAATTGTGATGGCATGTCCTCGGATCATCCTCAGGGATGTTTCCCAGACCGTCGCCAATAGCCCATTGTGCAGCTCTAGTGCGACGTAAAATTAACAACAACAACCCAGCAGATCACCGAATTCAAGCATCACTGGCTGCGGTCAGTGTGCGGGTGGGTAACCACTTGGATCAGTCTGCGTAGGGACCGAGGGTGTGCGGTATTGGTCCTCGTTAAACTGCTCTACCGCAAAGCGCTCGACTTCGCGTGCAGGTCATCGGGGTACCGAAGCAGGGGTGCCATCCCCTCTGCAGAGGATCGAAATTGTGATGGCATGTCCTCGGATCATCCTCAGGGATGTTTCCCAGACCGTCGCCAATAGCCCATTGTGCAGCTCTAGTGCGACGTAAAATTAACAACAACAACAACCCAGCAGATCACCGAATTCAAGCATCACTGGCTGCTGTCAGTGTGCGGGTGGGTGACCACTTGGATCAGTCTGCGTGGGGACCGAGGATGTGCGGTATTGGTACTCGTTAAACTGTTCTACCGCAAAGTGCTCGACTTCGCGTGTAGGTCATCGGGGTACCGAAGCAGGGGTGCCATCCCCTCTGCAGAGGATCGAAATTGTGATGGCATGTCCTCGGATCATCCTCAGGGATGTTTCCCAGACCCTCGCCAATAGCCCATTGTGCAGCTCTAGTCAACGTAAATGAACTACAACAACTATAACGAATTCGATATGCAATACGGAGTCGTATTGAATTAACTTCATATAATTAAGATTCTAACTTAAATGGAGAAACTTAGTTCCACCTTACCCAGCAATACCCAGAAAAATAAACAATCAGCTGGTGATGAGGTCATAGGTGTCTGCCATAGTGATCTACTTGAGTTGCCAGTACCTTAAATATCAAAATCTCCAAAACACCAATGCCTTACTTCAGGTTAGCAATAGCAATATGCATTTTAAAAAATTATTTCTCATTTCAAACGAATCAAAACATACACACAAAGTCATTTGACAGATTGTATTTAAATTCACAAATAAAAATTTTGAAATAATTACTAGATTTCTCCGAATTTAATTACAATAAGGTATTTCTGAAAATGGTAAATTACACGTTTAATCAAACTGAAATGAAATCGATATGGAAACATACAAAAAACAAACGTTATTCGATCCAATCCTTCATAAACTGCAGCAATCGTGTCGAGTTCATCATTTTTGATGACATTCAGACAAGGAGAATGTGCACAGGTAAAATTGTGACCAAATTCTCAGAAGGGGAAATTTATCATTGGCCTCGACTTCATCACAGTAACTTAGCACCTCTTTTAGACGTGATTTATATTGACGAAAGACTTGGTGTATGTATGACGACTCATTTGACATATACGCTCAGGGACATAATTCATATCGACAGCTTCATTAACGATTCACTGATTTTTGACAGAAAGAAAGCTTATATTGAAGATATACTATTGGGAGTGGATTACATACATTCCAAAAACCTGAGCCTTATGAACGTGAGCGATGCAAACGTGCTTGTTTGTCCAGAATCAGATACAGCTGTCATCGCCAATTTTACTTGTCTGGTAACGGTTTATAACGCAACAAAACATAAGAAATGCGCACCATACATGTACAGAGCCCCAGAATTATCATTAATTACTCCGTTTGAAAAAAAGAAGGATTTTAATCCCATTTTTTCTGACTTATGGTCCTTAGGAGTTATGATCATGGAAATTTTTTTGAGTCATGCAACTCCGTGGGGATTAGTTGACTACGATCCAAGTCGTGCTCTAGAGGTAGCGGCTAATATTGAATGGGACATGTTAAAATTCGCCAATAAAGGATCGTCCATAAGCAAAGAAGACGTAAACGGTTTTAAAAAGTTTCTAGGTCTGTTTTTAGATAAAAATCCAAAAAATAGATGCCCAGCGTATAAAGCGGTCTCAAAAAATTTTATACAAAATGGAAAATATCGATTAAATCTAAAAGACACAAATTTTACACCCCAATCTAAGGCTAAAGTTGTGGTCTCAGACCATACAGACTTTAGCTCTCATAATTCTGAAGAGTGTCCAGCAACGAAATTCAATAAAGAAAGTATGCCAAGCTTAGATTGTGAAGTAACGAGCTTAAACCATCAATATCCAAATAATGTTCGCTGGAATTTAAAAGAATCTCCCACGATAAAAACAAAACTCAAGAATGTTCAAAAAATGAACTTAACTATAGGTTCTGAGCTGTCAAATGTGACGATCGGTGATAAATCTTACAGTAAAGCTAACTCAGTATCACCACATATTACTACTGCCATGATGAAAAGTCAAAATGAAGTATTGAGTGGAAACCAGGAACTTCAATCTGGATATCATCCTAATAAGCTTGACAAAAGGAATTCTTTAATGACATTAAGTGATGATCTTAAAACAAAATCAAATAGCAGCTGTAAAAACAACATTTATGTCCCCAGAAGATTTTCAGAGTCTGGAACTAAGGCAACTTCTACTCAGCAATTACCAAATAGGAATTTCATTCTGCATCGAGCAAGCGCTCCAGCTCTACACAATTCAATTGCATGCGATTTGCAGCACGATACAAAGCAAGCACGGAAATATAGCACTCTAAGCTTACTAAGGGAAGATGGTCACACACTTGGTTCAAAAGGGACAGACAATTCCAAATACATGATTATGTACTGCGATAAGCAAGATGTTCTGTTAGCTGATGAAGACATTCAAATAGAAACGGAAAATTTAAAAGGGAGCACCCATGATTACAAACTGACGTTAAATCATCCGATTGCAGACCAAATTAAGAAACCAAGTATCAAAAGCAAAACTGCAATAGTTGATTTTGAAGCAAACAACGCCTGCAACATCGATGCATGGTCAGAAGAAAAGAAAATATCGAAATCTCACAAAAACAGAAATCAATCAAAAAGTTCATATAAAGAAACTAGTAGACATATTTTGCCAGAGTATGAATATGACACATCTTTTAAGAATCAAAAGTGTTCAGTAAAAAATCAAGGTTCGGTTGATATGGAACAAAACGAAATATCACTTAGTTCAAATGATCATCATTCGTCGTTAGATTTTAACTTCGTTCTTCCAGAGCCTGTTCCACAACCTCGTAAAATAAATGTAATAAGACACAGGCGGGGCTGTTCGCATCGTAGCCAGAAAGGAAATAAAAATGGAAGAATTGAAACTCAATCTCGGAACACAGCAAATGTTGCACAAAATGTTCTTAGCACCAAACAGAAATGCGAAGTTTCTAAATTATTATTAAAAGCTGGTGGTAAAATTAGTAATATGGATATGCAGCAGCGCCAACAATTCAATGATGAAGAGTTTGCTAAGGATAGAGCTATAGGGAAAAAAGGAAAAGTTAAAAATTGTTTCTGTTTTTTGTGAAAATGAATACCAGGTTGAATTATACAGTTCCAATAACAATAAATTTATGCCCTAAGTTTTCTTCCTTTTAATAACAATGATTTTAAGACATAATAAGGTTATCGAAATCTCTACAATACAGTCATAATTTAGTTCGAAATTATTATTGAATTATAAAAAGTGTTATATTTAGTCTTTAAAAAAAATTAGTTCCTATGAGTGATTTATTTTAAAATTAAAATATGTAGCATTCACATCGTTATTGTTGAAGATGATGTTATAAGACGAGATGAAATAAAGGATATACAAATTTGCAACTAAAATTTTGTCTTTTTTATTTTAGTCCCCCAGGAGTGGCTTGTTTGCATGCTAAAACAACAGTATTCACATCCTTATTGATGATGCTTAAAAAAGACACAAATCTGCAACATAATTTCTATCTTTTTTTTAAAAAATGTAAGTCCTCTAGGGTGATTTATTTTCCAGTTAAAGCATGAGAAAAAAAAGCTTATTTATTTTGTTCAGAGCTAAAGCATTTCTTAGGACATATATAATATTCAGCGAAAATGGTAGCGTACTCTATTTTTAAGATATCTTTAATATTTTAAGGTATTATTTTAAATTTTACTTTCAATTCAGGGTGTTTGCATTCACCACAATTAATACATATTTTTAAAATATTTGTCAAAAATAAAGTAAAAAAAAGTATGCTTATTAGGGATTCCAAATTGATATTAGAAAAAAATTAAAAATGCTATTGAAATCAAACGAATCACTTCTGTAGAAGACAGGACTAAACACAACCAAACATGTTTGATTGCTAGAGAAAATAGAGAGGAATTCTAAAATGACTATTAGAAAGACCTTCGCATTTTTATCAGACTGGGATTGAAACTCTTCTTCCTTCCTTCATCACTAGAAATTCATTAAGATACCAATACTTTCTATGCTTTTCCCTTGCTTGTATATTAATTTTCGACTAATTGATTTGATTTACTTAATCTTTGACAAGAATTTTAAAAAATGTATATTAAGGGTAGAGATTACGAAACATTGTACGCAATCCAAAATATGTTTTGTTATTTTAAATCAGTTATGCATCAACCATATTTGGATAATGTGTCATTAAAATGCCTTGTTGAAGGCCAACATTAGCATTATGATTTGATGATTTATTGAAATTACATACATTTGCTGACTAGTGTGCTCAATATATAGGCTTATAAGTCATTGTCAAATAGAAAATACAGATAGAACAATTCAGAGAAAGACATCACAAAGAATACCTCCACGCTTAACAGAGCGTTTGGACCGGCGATACCGCTCGGCCAGGGAGGGCCCTTAGCATTATGTAGTAGTAATAATCCGTTTTTGAGCTCTATACTTCATAAATGCGCTTGTAGCTTTCATAGATTGAGAGAAATGAAACTGGAGACAGAGTCATTTAGAAGCTGTTGTTGGATAGAAAGGACTTTAGGTGATATGCTTCTTTAGCGTCAGTTGTGTCCATAAGGCAGGAGAAAGCTCTAGGGTCGAGATGTTTTCGGAGAATATATCTTGAAAACTCATGCATCAGAGATTGGAGTATAATGTGATCGATAGTTTCGGTTTCACCACATCTGCATTTGTTGGTTTATGACTGACCAAACCTAAACAACTGGCAAGGGTTAGATATGATCTAGTCCAAACACTAGAGAAAATGACATCTTTGTATCTCAAGGAAAATGTTAGGCGGCGATAATCGGTAACTCATATTTTGAAAATCTGAAATATGTTTGCTGTTCGAAAATTCTATTTGATAACTGTGCAGAGAGTGAGATTTCAAGATTATTTGATTTGCAGTCAGCATTAAGAACTTGAATGAATAAAAAATGTATAGCTATTTTTTTGTTTTACTTGAAGGTAGATAATAAAAATAAATAAATAAATTTAATCTCTATAAATCAAAACAAATAAAATTACAAGACTACAAAGCCAATTTAAGTTGTAATATATTTCATACAAAAATCGGTAACTAATTACAATTTGATTTAAACCAGTGATTTTTTTTAAACCCAAATGCTTTATATCACGATTATCTTAGTCGCAATTAAAATCCAGTTGATTTCAATCAGCGAGCCCTGGCTTAGTATCTACTTAACATTAAATAAATGTGTATGATGTTTTAGCTCATATTATAACAGCTATTTTCAATAGAACAGATTTCGTTACATCAAGTATAATGAAACAAATGACTACATTACTTTATTCTAAAGCATCTTTATTACATAAGTGTTCTTTTTTTTCCCCAAACTTTTAGCAATAGCATAGATTTGTATTGATTCTAAAACCATATGTTCTTTCTAGGACGCGTGTATTTAAAGTTATTTCTGACTTGGTATGGCTCATAAGGATCGTCAATGTAGTACTTCTTTTTCTTCCAATAAGGTGTCACCATTTTATCAAACATTATGCACTGTGTTCGTGTGCAGACTACATGCTGTTCGAGACGAAACCTGTCTTTCTCAGACCTCTTATGCAAGCGCTTATGGCACCCCGCACGACGCCGAATCCAAAGACCTGTATCTAGTCTATAAAATCGTGTCAACATTGACTTCACAGATCGTCTTCCACCACTCTTCAAGTTGAATTTTGTGACATTCCTTGATATGTCTACTTGGGGTAGAGTGGCAGGCAAAAGATACCTGGAAAACAAAAACAACCCAGATCAAATTAATAAGTTCTTTATTCCCACATAAAAACGTGGATATAAAAAGACTAAATAACATATAAGGTTATTCAAAAAGATGGACCTAAATTAATTAATTTATATTTAATGAGGTATTAACTTGGACAAGAGAAATCAACATACCAATAAAAAAAAGGAAATTTCAAAAAACAAATAAACACAGGTCATAAATCTTTAATGTATCCGTCACTTCTCCTATAGGGCACTTCTATTCTTGGTAACTAACATAAATATGAACATTGGTGGTAACTAACATAAATATGAAATAACTGTATTACGCAATGCCACTTCCCAAAGTATTCTGACAGTTTCATAAGATCTAGTACCATCATGATAGCAAGAGCGTAAAAAACTAAAATATATAATTAGTGTTAAAAAAAGAAGAGAAAAAATAAGGGGGAAATTAAAAAGAAAACTCTAGAACTTCAACACCTTACGAAAATTTAAGGTATTTTTGAGTATATTTGAGTATATTTTTATATATTAGGTATATTTGAGGTTGGTAAGAAAACAGTCATAAAAACTATACCTCATAAAGGTTGTAACTGAGGTGTACGAGGTTGTATTACATACACTTCAGCTCATTTTGAGGTTGTTTAAAATTCACTTCAAATCAACCAATCTGATGAGGTGATTTTCAAGTTATACAGATTGTTTTTCTGATACTTATAACAAAAAAAAGTATTTATGAGGTATACAAAATTTTACCTCATTTCAACTAAGGAGAGTGAGGTATTTATATAGATGTATGTAGTCATTTTATTGATATCTAAGCTCATTTTGAGGTCGTTTTAAATTAACTTCATATCAACTAGCTCACTTCCCAGAGTTCCGTGCGAGCCGAAGAATGGCGAGTGAGTTGACAATTGAAAGTCTAAGCGAAATTTGGTAAGTGTGTTTAAAATTTATTGATTTAGTTTTATCACTTTTAATCAAATATGCTTCAATTTTCATGATCTTATCTTTCATCCTGATCTTTAATTAAAGTCGGAGGATATTCTTAAAGGCTATTGTTGTAGGCTTAGCAATAAGAGAGAAAAATCAGAATATTTCTCGTAGCTGTTTATGATAGCACTACTGGTAATCCTTACAACATGTTACGTTTCGGCTGAGCCGAGGTGGCTCAGGGGATAGAGTATTCGCTTTCCAGTGAGGTGAGCCGGGTTCGAATCCCAGTGATGTCTAGCCGATACGAATTTTGCATCAGGCTCGCACCAACCACAGTGCTGACGTAAAATATCCTTAATGGTAGACAGACCATGGGTTAGATTACCCTTGCTTGTCACCTAACCATGGGAGGTTTTCGTGGTTTACCTCTTCATGTAACGCAAATGCTGGTTAGTTCCATCAAAAGGTCCTCCATGAAGGCAAATTTTTCCCAATACTTGTTCCAAGAGTTCCCTTGTCTTCTAGATTGGGTTAAAAATTACAAGGCTACGGAGTTGAACATTAGTAGTTGTAAACCCAAAATTGGATCAATTATATTTTAATGTACGACTATATTTTTTTAATGCAACTTTTGTGCTTAAATAAAAATTCAATTACATATGGGCATTGGTGTAATTTATGCAGACAAGTTGATTAAAATCTTGCAAGAATAAACTGCAAATATTTTAAAATTATGGAGAATTTCAAATTTTTACTTATAATTTATTTAATTTGAACTGTTTTCTCTACAGAATTATTTTAAATATTTAAAAAAAGAATTATTAGCAAATAATAGTAAGTCTACGGTCAAGAAATTAACTATAACTTGAAAGTTGATAATATTTGAAGCATGTTTTAGAAGCATACAGGGTGAGTTCTGAAAGTAATGCGCATTTTCTGGGAAAAATAGATTTATTGATCCTATGGGTACAAATGGTTAAAATTCTTCAAAATAGTTCCCTTGTGCATCAATACACTTGCGGAGACGATTCTGCCACGTCTGGAAGGCACCCTGGAACTCCTCGACAGGAATGCCTCTTAGGAACCTTGCAACATGAGCTTGGAAGTTCTCCGCCGACTCCCAGTGCTTTCCTTTCAGCTCTCTTTTCAGTCGGGGGAGCAAAAAAAAGTAACACGGCGCCAAGTCAGGGCTATAGGGAGGCTGGGGCACCAAGTCATCAATTCCAGCAATTCTTCACTGCGCAAAACTCGAACTTCTTTTTGCTCCTCCGTCAACACCTTTGGCACAAGCTTCGCACAGACCTTTCGCATTTGCAAATCCTCCGTCATAATCCCATGCACCACACATTTTGACAAGTTTAGGGTGTTAGCGATTACCTGAATGCTTAACTGACTGTCTGACTTCAAAACTTCACGCACATGCTGGACGTTTTCATCGGGTCGGACTACTGTTGGGCTTCCAGAACAAGGCTCGTCTGTGACCTTCTCCCGACCCTCCTTGGAGGCCTTGCGCCACCATCTACACTGAGATCTCGAAATGCATTCCTCCTTAAAGTTGTCTTGAAGCATGTGATGAGTTTCCGTCGCATTCTTCCCAAGTCGCACACAAAACTTTATCGCGTACCACTGTTCCAGCGAACGAACACTCCATCACGACGTGACTCGATCGAAAAAAATACTTTGCGCGAAGACATTTCCTACCGCTCCTACTGCTTGGAGAGACCTGAGACCAGGCTTGTTTGGAAGGACAAATCCCCCACCACATATTTTGACCAATCTGAGTGCGCTGTGATCATTAGTCGCGTCACAATAAAATCATGTGCATTACTTTTAGAACGCACCTTGTAACACGAGGCTTGACATCAAGAGTCATAAAACGAACGAAAACCTGACTTTTCACATCTGATTCTCATAGCCTGCTTCCAGGTAAGCACTGCCAGGCAAAAACAATTTAAAGTCAGGGTGGAATTTATGCATGTCATAATTTCTCTTAGCATCACGTGGTTATTTTTCATAAATATCAAGTTATTGTTTTACATATTCTAATATTTTACTAACACATGGTTTTGTTGCATTTTCAATAAGTAGTATATGCTTTCTTAAAAATAATATTTTGCATTGTTTTTTTCTCCATCATGTCAAATTGTAAGAGAAGAAAATTAAATGAAGAAAACAGAACATTTAACGTATAGTGGGATATAAATTATTTTTTTATTTCTATGAAAGAAAAAAATTTGTGTTTATTGAGCCATATAGTTTGGACAACTTTGAAAAACGTCATGTCAATAAACACTATTTGACTCATAAAGAACATAAATATTTCAATTTAGAAGTTGAATGTTGACAAGCTGTACTTCGAAAATTGAAAAATGAAAAGCATCATTCACAGGCATTTTTCAAAGACTTTGTTAAGGAAAATACCACTGCAGTTGATGTTACTTACAAAATAGCACACATACTTAAAAGAAAAGCAGACTATTCAGTGACATGTATCGTAGAATCAGTAGACAAGTTATATCCAGAAAAAGTTAATTATAACAATCAATTGCAAGCAATTGCTATATTAGAGCAACTTCGTACACTTCTACAAAATTAAGATGATTATTTTCAAATCAGGGTTGGGTTTTTAGACGTCCTAAACTGGTTTTGGACAGGACACATGGGTTTTACTGTCTTAAACTGTCCTAAACTGGGTAAAACTGTCTTAAAGTGTCCAAAACCTTGAACTTTGGTAAAAGGTAAAAATTCTATAGGTGTAACCATTGTACACATAATAATTACATGTATCAATAAATATTTGATATTTTTTTATACAATTTACTATAACTTATTAAAAGAAAATAATATAATATAACAGGAAAAGGTTTATAATTTTTGAAGCTCCACAATTCATTGAACAACAAAAGTGAATACCTAATCCTTTAAATATAAATATGCTTTTAATACTGATAAATAATATTTTTGCATAAGGATAAATATGGCAATATTAAAAAATAATAATTTTTCTTAAAAAAAATACTAAATTTGTTCAAAAATTAACCTTTTATTTTTCACAATATTTTTTAAAATTTTTTTTATAATTTCGCATCACAGGATGATAAAAAAGACATCTATTTTTAAAAAAATTGTTTTTAAATATAAATAATATATTAGTTTAAATTGAAAATACAAAATAACTGAAAAATGTATTAACATTTTTGAAGAGCATAACATCAGTTTCAGTTACTGACACTGGTGATGTATCACCACTATGCTAAAAAAACTGAACATGAATGAAATAAAAGTATTCTTGAATAGTACTATAGATAAATAAACCTGTTTATGACGAACCAAGCACTTAGTCCCTAATATTTTAACCTGTATGGCAAGGCCAAACTTCAGTTATGTACTATTGAATGAGAGGACCAATTGAACTTGATTCCTGATTAATCTCCCTTTGTTTAAATTGAAGAGTCAAACAATATTAATAAAACATTATACCTTTAAAACAAATATTCTCTAGTATATTTAATTATCAATATGCTATTAGTTCGTTTATTTTACCTCTTAAATATTGTTCAGATAAAATTGTGACATAATTTGAGTAAAAGAGTTTTGGACAAAGGGGTTTTGGACAGGACGGTTTAAACCAGGGTTTAAACCGTGGATTAATCCATTCTGTCCTAAACCTTGCCAACCCTGTTTCAAATGCTTAAAATGAAAGCAGCGTGAGTTTTATATTTTATTTGCACTGTAACTAGAGATTTTCAGTGTTAAGAAGATCTTCTTGTGGTGAATACACTAGCTGGAAAAACTCACCCAATTGACATTTTTAAAAACTTTAGAGAAATGTGCCATTGATTATAATTAAATGCTAGTAATTTAATCAATGTCTGCACCAATGGCACAACTTCAATGAGAGGTAAAAACACAAGATTTGCTGCTTTATTAAAATAGGAAAACTTGAAAAAATTTATATAATTTTACTGCACTTTGCTTCAACAAAATAATTGTGCAAAAAAATTTTTTTGCAAAACTTTATGGAATCATTTCAAACACAACTAGATTCATTTAAATGCAATGCATCAACATGAATTTCAGCAAATGCTAAATTTAGACAAGAAAAAAAAACAGTGTTGATCTACAGTACTATTGCAAGGTTTGCTGGTGTGAGCCGTCAGATAACGCTTTTTATAGAAACCTTGCATTTATGTCTGATATTACGACAAAACAAAATAATTTACATATTTGCCTGCAAAGTAAAACAAAGCATATATATGAAATGTGGAAAAATATCAAACTGTTTCAGAAAATTATCATTTTTCAAAACATTGTTCTCTTGCTTGGATATCTGCAAAACACTTCCCGAAGCTAGCAAAAATTTTGAGTGAGAAAAAAATGTAAAAATTAAACATTTGATGAATATGTTGTGTGATGAATTAATTGAAAAAAATGTCAATAGAATTTTTTTACGAAAAGTGCTGGAATCTGATAGTTTCAAAAACGATCTTAATGCATATTATTAACATCAAACGAATAGCATTTGTGATGGGGTCGTTAAAACAATACAATACATACGGGAAAACATGTGGAAACGATAGATTGAGGTTCGACTGTATATGTAGTTTATTAAAAAAATTTAATAAATTAATTTTATTATAAGTTATTAACCTTATTTGAATAAAAAAGATTTCATATTCTAAATGTTTATTTTAATAAATTACTTAATGTTTTTCTGCATGATTTCTATATAATGTGATAAAGTAATGAAACTATGGAAAAATTATAACAATTTTTAAAAATAAAAAAAAAACT
Source organism: Parasteatoda tepidariorum (assembly GCF_982258835.1). Classification (NCBI taxonomy): domain Eukaryota; kingdom Metazoa; phylum Arthropoda; class Arachnida; order Araneae; family Theridiidae; genus Parasteatoda; species Parasteatoda tepidariorum. The sequence continues at coordinate 61,781,866 of NC_141759.1, forward strand.
CATTTATAGGTATAACAACTTATACAGCTTTCTTTATCACGCCCTAATTTAAATGTGGTCTCCCATGGTAAAAATTTTCCCCATCTCATCTTAATATAGTTATTTTTTTTAATTGAGTTCTAATCCATTGTAAGAATATAAATCAAGTTAATAAATCAAGCATGAAAAACAAATTTCTTATAGCATTTAATTCAGTTCCTTCATTAATTAATTTTATGATAAATTTATCTATATTGTTGATATTTATTAAAATTAAATATATTTCTATAACTAAAATGATTTATTATTTCAAATTTAAATACAATTCGTTGAAATAAAAAAAAAATATTTGATTATTTTCCTCCTTACATCAATTTGTAACATAAATCAGTTAGATTATGTTAAATGCAAAAGCCTAAACAAATCTTTTATGCTAATTCAGTTTGTCAATATTTGATTTGTTAAAATTATTTATATTTATATTTCTAAAATGTATTCATCATTTTCAGATTAAATACAATTAGGAGAAATATATATAAGGAAAAAATATTTTTAAAAAAAATCAATTATTTACCTTTTAATTTGCAACATCAACCAGTCAGATTACATTAAATGTACAAGCCTAAACAAATCTTTTATGCTATTTCAGTTTATCAATATCTAGAAATAAAACTTAACTATATCACAAGAACAAGGATAAAGTAAATTTTTTCCTCTTACCTAGATAGAATATTTAAGTTATTTCGTCTCAATTGTGTTCCAGATGAAAATAAACTACTAAAATTTCTGCAACTTGCTTCATTATGCGAGAAGAGCAACTGAGGACGAAGAGAGTTAAAGGTAAAACCTATAGTTCAAAAAAAAAAAAGCATAATTAGTAAATAACAATTCATTTTTTTAAAAATTAAAGTTGCAAGCAGTAGGCTAAAAAGTAAATAAGTCTTAAAATTAATTTAACACCAAATTTAATTTATCCATACACATTTGCAAAACTTTTAACGAATGTTTTATTGCTGTGTATGATTTAAAACAATCTGAATCTAAAATTATGGAAAATAAAAACACACAAGTGGTAACAGTTTAAACTATAGCTAAATAGAATTCTCTATTTAATAAAGAAACAAGTCTAAATTAATCATATATTTTCTATTTTATTTAAAAACAGAGCAATTAAAAATAATAAAGGCAGTTTCTAGTTTGTGAATATGTTTAAAAACACAAAATTCATGCAAATTAAACACTAACAACAATCAAATAAATATGGTCAAAATCACGAGCCATGAAATGGATATTAATTTGTCTGGATAATCGATATCCCATAAGAATTTAAACCAAATATTTAACTGACTGTCAGCACGCTTTTTTATGTTAACTATTTTTTATAAACTATTTCATTTTTCATTTCATTTTCCAATTCTCAAATTGCTATTTTTTTACTTAATTTACAGCACTATTTTAATCGACAGTAATTAATTTTACCAATTTTTAAATTATTGTTACTTTATGTTGGCTTCTCAGCAAGTATAATATGGAATATTTCAAGTAAATTAATATTTCTTCAAAAAAAGAAACTTCTATATATATATATATATTCCTTCTCCTTTCATACTTCAACAATTTTAATTTTACAAAAATAATATTTTCTTCAGAAAAAAGTTTGGAAATATTTATAATTCGAAGTCTTGATATCAACTTTAATATTAATTAATAGCGAGCGTTTCTCGATTTTTTACTGTATCTACAATCATGTTTGTCTTCCCCTTTTCCTTAAATGACCTTCATATGTGACATCAGGCTATCCTTTCTTTTCAATATTTTAATTTATTACCAAGAAATTATTTCTCAGTGTAAATCCTCATAAATTGAATTTTTAAATATATATATTCTAAAAAGATTTTCAAGTTGAATTTGATAATTTAAATGTTATTATTATTGGATCAAAATTGAAAAAAAAAATTTTTTTTTAAATTTTAAACTTGAATTTTTATTTTTAATTCTGAAATTAGTACTTAATTTTATTTCTTAGAGGTTGTGTTTGACATTTGAAACATATTTAACCAAAGGGAAAAATTAAAAGAATAAATAAATGGAAAAGATATAGAAATAAAAAAGATTTTAATTTTCACTTCCATTTTTCAATTTCTCCTACATTATGTAATTATAACTTTGCTTTAAATATTTTTCGTAATGTACATTATTTGATAATATAATGAATATAATGTACATTAGTTGATACAGTTTTACACTTATTTTATACCAAAGGTGAAGTGAAAATTTTATATTGCATCCTATAAAGCATAACTATTGCAGTATAGCAAAAACTATTAGCACGAAAATTATGATTTATTTGCAGTCACATACTCTAATATCTGATGATGGACAATGAATCTTACTATGTATTTTTTAGTAGTTAAATTATAAAATTGCATTTTATAAAGAGCAAATATTAATATACTCCAATATCTTCATTTGTTTGAAACAATCCCATCCTAGTAGACAATCTCATAGTGGGCTGAACAGGTAAAAAAAAAAAAAAAAAAAAAATCCGAAAGAAGAAAAAAAAGTCTTAAGAGTTAAGAAGATTGGAAAGTGATAATGAACAGTAGGTGTATACCTTAATATAATTAAAATAAACTACATTAGGTTAAAAAAATGGGATATTAAACAGGACTAAGACAAAAAGAGAGAGATAACTAAAGCAGGAACAAAGCAAGGTTGGGTTTTTGCCGTCAAAAACTGGTTTTTGACATGACAGTGGTAAAAACCAAAAACCTACTGTTTTCTTTCATTTATGGCATATAGCGGACAATATATTATTTTCACTTAATTGCCTTTATAAATGAATGCTGTAAATGATTACTATTGATTTTGCAACTATATACATGTATTCTTATAGAAGGATATACATTCATATAGAAATATTGTTATATACTTATTGAAAAAAGTGATACTTTAATCATTATAGCTTGATTCGCAAAGGATTCAAAATTTTGCATTTCTTAATGGTTAGAAATAAACAAACAAACAAAAAAGCTTGGAACTATTAATAAATTCAAGAACTAAAAAGAAGAATTTAAAATTTGGCATTTCTTAAATATTAGAAATAAGCTAAACAAAACTTTCAAAACTTGTAACTACTAACAAACTCTAAGTCAAGAATGACTTGACATTCTTCAGTAATGTAATATGCCAAACAAAATGATGCTTGGAAATGTTGAAAATTTTGTTTAGTATCCTAATATTTTACTTCAAATACTAGTATGTTTTGATATAATCATGTTGGGAAAATGCAAGAATCTGTTCTTAAATATCTTTTAACAACTTTTTTTCTAATTTTATTGCCCAAAAATGAATTAATTTTAAATTATAAGCAGTTAAACTCAAATAAAAAAACAGTTTTACCAAAATTATGGGTTTTTGACAGTTTTTGACATGACAGTAAAAACCATGGTATAAACCGGTAAAAACCGTCATGTGTCAAAAACTTGCCAACACTGGAACAAAGCCCTCTAGTTTAATAAATATCATTTACACAAGTTCAATATTATTTCTCCATGGAGCACTTTAGGGTGAATGGACCAAGGTTGCAATATAAATTTCTAGAAAGGAACCCTAACCAACTACGTAAAGATAGAGTTATTGGCAGGGTTGTGGTCCTTGAAAAATTTTAGTAGTGATAGTAAATTTAGGTTAATGCAGGAATATATTTCCTATTATAATAGACCACTTTATCGTTAAGTGGTTAAGCGGGCTGAGATTTTCATTCATTAATACTTTCTTTAAAAAATAATTTTTAGTGGTGGTTACACAGAAATTAAAATATTGACATACGTTTTATTTTCATTACCACTTTTTAAAATCTTCAAGGCCAGCAAAAAACCTTGAATTGGAGATATTTTAATGCATTTTGGACATATTGAGAGCAGATTTCAAACGTTTTTAATTCTAGCACAACTAATTAACTTCACGCAACTTATTCACTTCCTAAATCTTTTTAAATAAATATAAATTTTCTCTCAAAATAATCAGAACTCAAAGGTAATTTTTAAATTATAGTTGTTAATGATGTAATCAAAAAATTTTTAAGCAACTTTATTCACAGGATTTAAATATGATTTCCATAATTAATTAAAAATAGCAAAACAAACAAAAACAATTTGATTAAAATAAATAAATAAAAACTTAAAAATAGAGTATCAAAACAGAAAAACTGAGACTGGGTATTTATTTTAATTAATATCTGGTGAATTTTCCATTATCAAATAGTTTTTCCAGATAGATAGTAAAAATCAAATGAAAAACTCATGGGCATTACAGAGATCCAACTTTGGGACGTGGACGAAATTAAAATACATAATCATAATAGCTCTCTAAATTTCACACAAAAGAAGAAAAAAATTTTATGTCTGCTAAATATTTTCAAAAACAAATTAATTATCTCATTCTTGTTTTTAACATAGATAAATTTAAATCAATGATTATTCATACTTTCTTTTTTTTTTATTCATCTGAAATAGTAAAAAAGAAATTTAGAGATTTATAACTATTGAAGGAGACAGATATTAATGATCCCCAACGCCGTCAATGTTGCCCATGAAAAAAACACATAAAATAAAAACTGAAAATAAAAATAAATAAAAACTGAAAATATTATAATAATTGAAAATAAAAACTTAGGTATTTTTTTTCAAAGTTGGGCAAAATTGCAAAGACCTTAATATGAATAAAACACATGAAGATGTTATAAACTAAAGCTTAAAGATGGCGAGAACTGTCAACATTTCCTATATATATATGTATATATGATACTAATTCTGCGTTTGGGTCAGTAAAAATGGAAACCTTACAAAAATAGTAATAGAAGCCCTGGTTGCTCAGGGTATAAAGCATTTGCCTTCCAATGAGGTGAACTGCGTTTGAATTCCAGGAATGGGTGGTCGATATGAATTCCATATCCGCTAGCACCGATCACAGTGCTGACATAAAATATCCTCGGTAATAGATGGATGATGGGTTGGAGTCCCCTTGCCGTCAGACTAACTGTAGGAGGTTTTCCTCTCCATGTAACGCAAATGCGGATTAGTTCCATCAAAAACTCCTGCACGAAGGAAAATTTCTCCCAATGCTCAAGCCAGGAGTTCCCATGTCTTCTGAATTGGGTTCAAAATTACAAGGATACGGAGTTGAACATTAGTAGTCATAAACCCAAAATTGGGTCGGCTGTTCAACGATGGATATAAAATAGTAATCGAGAATTTACAAGTCCATCATCATGAGGATGGTTTATAACATTGATCAAATTAAAATAATAAACACTCAAATTAACTTTACAAGATAACAAATCAAGACAAAGATATTCCTCCAGACAAAAAACCTAAACAGTCATTCTAAATAAGCATTTGACATGAACATGAAATTGTTATTATAACATCAAGATTCAAAAAGAACAAAAATTTTAACATACTCTTGATAAGAGGAGCAAAATTTGAATTTAGTAATCGCAACATTATTTTAAGTTAACTAATTTGAAATATAAATTAAATATACTCATTTATTAACCATTAAATGAGTAACTTAAGTTTAATGACTTCTTAAATTTACTTTTAACGAGTTTACTTCAAAAAAATATAAACATTTTTTAACTTGTCTTCATTTCATTTCACTAAGGTATCGTTTCTTTTTATTAGACTGTTGTTGAATGCGTGCACAATAAAGCTCCAATTTTTATCAAATATAATTTTTCAAACAAAAATATACATTGCAAGCTTTTTGATTGCTTAAAAATAATTTATATAATATTTTATCATCATTCATATTTACAGAGGTTCTTCCAAATTGAAGATGAAACATTATAAAGCTGAAATTAGCAGAGCGAGTCAAGTGACTTTGCATCTCCACTTTTGATCTCTTTTATTAAATTTGGAGTTTTGGATTTGGTACAGAAAAATGAAACTACGGTGTTTTTGTTGATCATTGTTATAAATTACGTCTGTTGCTACTCTAAATGTTAACATAAAATAATTATAAGAGATTACTGAATTTCTGAACAAAAGTAAAATGGCTGGTATTAAAGGTAATCTGTAGTTACATTTTATTCGTATTAATATTGAAATTCTTTGCTTTGACTAATCCTGCATATTCAATTAATACTAATAAATGACCTTTTCATTATTAAAATTTCTATACATTTATTTATATGTATGTTATTAAACCCAGTAAGTTTATTTTGACCAATAGAATTGTTTTAATAAAAAATAGAGTTCTGTGATCACTTATTAACGCATTTAGTAATGATTTATAAGCATTTGACAATGTTGAAATCTTTCTCTTGTCATAATAACATTGCATCCTAGCATACAATATTAAAATTTTATAATAAATAAGCAAAAGTTTTTATTAAATAGTTGATCTTTAAAAGAAACTGCAATTATAATAAAAACTACAAATGTGTATTCTAATTCTTTAATTAAACTAAAAGTTCTTTGATTTTCAAAACCCTTGAATGTTTATAAACATTTGTTTGTTAACAATAGTTTAATACGTTTGGAAGAAATATATTCATTTATTACAGCTAGAATAAAATTTCTAAGCCATTTTTATAATAGCTTACCATGTAGCAATACTTTATCACTTATAACAATACTTATGTACTTTGTTATAATAGTGAACCATTGTAAAAGTGTACTTTGAAGAGTTGCACATTTCTGAAGTTTTTAAACCATTCAGTTTAGCCTTTCATGACAGCAGGTCTTTTTTGGTACATCTGCATTGACATTGCACTTAGGAAAACATTCATTACCTCACATTTGTTAAGCTATAGTATTCGAAGCAATGTTATGAAAATTTTACTTAAATAACCATATTAAATATAGAAATTTTGTTTTCTATATATTTGATGTTATTATTTTACAAACCCTGTTTTCTTGTCTAACTTTGTTCCAACATGAAAGATGTTCCACGTCTGGCAAGTCTTGAGAATGGAATCCTATTTTTTAATGCTTTAAATATGTCTACTTATAGTCCTATCTTCAAATTTTCTTAAGCCAATGAAGTTTTTAATCAAGAATATCACAAATGTTTTTTTGCATCTTTAACATTTATGCAAAATTTATTATTTTTTATTTTATGTGAAATATAGTGAGTAAAATCTTATTTTAACTGTCATTTATTTTTTCATGTGCTTCCTGAAAAACGTTATTGCTGATTGTTAACTTCTTATGTAGCGTGAGTATTATTTTTTTTATAGTTATGCATTTTTTTTTTAAATCTTTATTACAATTTATGTGTAACTTTGTTATAATTTTGATTAGACTATTTAATTAATTATTGTCTGTGGATAACAGTTGAAATGTGTTTATTACAGGTGTTCACACCTGTCTTCTGTTTTGTAAATCATTAAATTTATTCTTAAAAAAATGAAACAGGAATATTGCTTATGCCATATTAAAGCAAGCATTTTTTTAAAAGGGGGTCTGTCGAGGGCAAATTTACTACCGTTTAGCAGTGCCTTCACAAATTCAACTTAAGGAAAAACAGTAATATCAGTAATCTCAAAATACTTTTAAAAAAGCAAGTTTTAAGATTAAGATCCCCCTGCTTCTTAAAATTTTGTTGTTTTATCCCCTTAAAAACGATAAACTCCGGATTAATTATGCCTTTCGATTTGCAATGGAACTTTTCCCAAGGATTGCTATTATGACGTAATAGAAGAATTCGCTTCCCACATGGTTTGTAAGAAAAGCACTTTTCCTCTCCATGCCTGGCTGAAAGCATGCCGGGATCCCAAAACGCCATGTAAGAAAAGAAACGTCAGTTACTCCATTCCTTAAAGTGGAAGAAAAAGCGCTAGTAGCATGCAAACCCGGTTCTCATTGCAATCTATGGAGTAAAAAAAGGGAGCTTTTCGGAGTAAAATGAGCTCTTCTACAGATAGGTTGCATGTGTTTGGTCAGTTAGTGTAGTGTGGTAAGTCTAACCCGTCGCTTATGCCATATTAAAACAAGCTTCTTTTTTTTAAAAAAAATTCAATGACAAGGCTGTCCCTCTGTAAAGTTAACAAAAAGTGGAAATTCGAACTATTATTTTAAACATTATTCTAAATTTATTCTAATAGACCTTTATTTTTTTCATGAAACATTTTTTTTTCTCTGGGAAACTTTTCTGTATGATCCAGTTGAAATGCTCTCATAATGTTCTCATTTTTGTGCTAGTACTGTTAAATAAATGTTTTTATTAAATTTAAGTTGAAATTAAACTACAGGCAATGATTTTTATGGTTTTTTTCATTTGGATATAATTTTAAGCCCAAAATTTTACAATAGCAAGATTGTTTTGGAGCATATGGGGAAAATATGTAGAGAAATTTACCAGTCATAAATGGTTTTTATTTGTAGTGACAATTTTTAAAAATATTTTCTTATTTTACCATATTTTTACATTGAACTTTTAATATAACTTTTAATTTTCACAAATTATGCCTAAATTTTCACAAAATAGGTACCTCTTAAAAAAAAAAAAAGACCCTTGATGAAATATGCTGAAACAGCTTAAAATCTTTCTTCGTAATGTAAGGAAGCAAAATTTTTATTTTTTTTCCCCTTCATAAAACACTTTATTGTCAAATACTGAAAAAATTTTCAGTATTTATTATAATACAATTAAAACTGCATTTTAATACTATTTCTATCTTTATTTTTATTTTTGTTAATTTATTTTATTTTAATCCATAATTTTTCTTGCATTAAATTTTAACTCATAGTAAATTGTGATTAATTTAGATCTCATTCCAATTAAAAAACACTGACAATATTTATAGATTTTTTATGATTAGAGAAGATTTTAAATTTCTCGTATCATGACTAAAAATATTTTATGTTATTTTAAAATTACTTAATAACCAGCTTACTTAATAACATTTTACTTGAAATAGTAAAGTTTTACTAAAATATTGCTGTATTATGAGGCATACAGGAGAACTTAATCTGGAAATTTCCAACATCTGAAAAATACACTTCAAAGAGAAAAGTCTAAAATATATCTGTAATATATTTTAAACTATTCAGTATTGCAAGCATTAGGACCTCTTAGGGTAACTATTTTGAAATTTCAATTTTAAATATAAAAGACATTATTGATAATTGTTGAAAGTAAAAAGTGAAAAAAAAATTGCCAAAAAAACACTTAAAATTACAAAAAATTTTGACAAATAGTAATTTTAGAAGAAAAAAGACATGTGTTAAGCTCACAAATAAACATGTCTTTTTTTTACGCGCATCAAATTTGAACTCTGTAGTTCCATCACTGTAGTCTGCTGAGTCGCCCATAAGGTATTTTTTACTAGAAGTTTAACAATTGATAATTCTCAAATGTTAAAGCTTTTTTATTCTATTTTACTCCCTGAGCATTTTTTGTATACTTATTTATTTTCAAGTTCGTTAGTTCAAAAAAAAAAAAAAAATTTTGTTATTTTTAGGATTTTTTAGTGCACAGAAAAAAAATAGGGTAATGTGCTTTATGCTGTACAATAAGTCCTATGTAATATTATATAAGAAAGAAATATTATTTTTAATTTTAACTGTTGTATATATTATTTTTGTAAGTAACTTAATATGTATAAGTTTATCATCTAAATATTGTCAAAATGCTTGGCAATTTCTAGCAGTATATGAGCAGGGATCTGTCTAGGTTTTTCTGAGAGGTGCCTATTTTGTGAAAATTTAGACATAATTTGTGAAAAATTAAAAATTATATTAAAAAATCAATGCAAAAATACTGTAAAAATATAGCTTTATCGTTTCTTAAGGAATACAAAAATAAAATTTTAAGAAAAGTATTTTGTGAAACTACCGTTTTCCCTAAATTTGAATTTGTGAAACTACCGTTTTTCCTAAAGTTGAATTTGTGAAGGAACCGCTAAACGGTAGTAAATCCGGCCTGGACAGACCACTGATGAGCATATTGCATAAATATAATAGCATATAATAGACTACTAGTTTTTAATGTCTAGTGAGCGAGTGATCAGGTTTGTGAGTGATCATGAGTAGGGATATGAAACCCTTAGTATATAAACACTATTCTTTCTTGCAAAAAGGAAACTTGCTTTAGTTTTAAAAAAAGCCACAATAGCTCTTAGTTAATTCAAAGAGAACACATGTCTATTTCAAGCATTATAATCTAAATCTATTGTCATGTAATTATTCCAAAAATTATATTAAACATTAGAATTTATAAAAAATTAAGTTTCATCTAACACTTTTTTGTCATAATTTTTCTCACATTAAAAAATATTCCATCTATGATTTTCATATTATGTACTCCATTACTTTTTCACTAATAAAATACTGATTGCAGTAATGTGTATATTTTCAATTAATGAAAATCATAGCTGGAAAATGTGTTTAGTATTTGGAATATGGTACTTATTGATGGATGTTTCAGTTTGGTTGCTTTGGCATTTTCTGGTTCTGTTGGGATGACATTACTTGTGCTAGGATGTGCTTTACCTCAGTACAAGTAAGTATTCTGTAAAATATTTATTGAAAATATAAAATATCTGTCTTTTGCTATTCTATATTCTAATTGAGTAGCTAGTTGTTCCAGCTTTTAATGTCTAATAAATTAATAATTAAGTATTTAATGTATTTTCTCTATTTTGACGTTAAGGAACAGTGTTGGGAAGGAACCTATTTTGTCGGTGAGGAACTTAGTCATTAACAAGGTAATCAGCATTCATTTAAATAATGCAAGATTGAATGCTGATTCCCTTGTTCAGGACATTAGATCCTCACCATCTCTCCATCAAAAGTGTTTTCATATCAGATTTTTCAAGGTTTTTATTGATTTTCATATTTCCAATGTTTATTGTAAATATATTGCACTATTAACAATACTGAAAGAAAACACAAATAATTAAGATCAAAAGGAAAAAACTTCTTTGAAAAAAACGCGCTAAAAAGCAGCAGAAATTTCAGAAAAAAGTATCAATACAAAACAAATGAAATAAAACAAAAATACGACCACCGAAGCCGACGTCTTCAGGGGGTACCGGCCCCGGTAGCCATTAAAAACAAAACCATTTCTATTTGAGGGAGAAGCAAAAGCTTAAAATATCTCCCTCAGTACCCCGATGGTTTTGTATAGAGGTCCAGGAAAAACAAGATACATTCAAAAGAATAAACAAATTACAAAAAGAAAATCAATAAAAATCATCAGAAAATTAAAAACTCACAGTCACAGGTCAAGAATCAACTTCAAAAGCGGAGGAAAAGAAAACACTAAAAACTGAAAAACAACGCCCCCTATAATAATGCGCAGTAAAAGTTTAAAAATGATATGAAAAGGTCAGGAGAAGGAGATACGTAGATAAATTAATAGAATGCTTAACTGGGGCTGTTCAGTTAAGACTAGAATTGCGCCCTGTTAAAAGAAAAAATATAAAAAAAACCTAAAAACCATCAATCATTTTTTTAATTAAAAAATTAACATTACAAAAATTAAAAGGAAAATCATTTTTACTCAAATTATTTAAAAAATTATCCACAGCTTCTCGAAAACTTTCAACATTATTACAAATTTTCTTGATCCTAACTAATTGCGAAAAAACAAGTTTTTACAAGTATTAACAAGTTTCAATTAGCAAAATTACATAATTTATTTTGTAAAGAATAAAAGTTCTTATGAAATATAATTTTTTTCTTTGAACTTTTCAGGATGCAAATAAAAATTTAAACACAATAAAAACGAAATTTAATGCAGTTTATATATATTGTCAATCTATACACCTTTAACAAAATGGTAGTCTTTGAACATGAAGTGATTTTGCTAGAAACATGATAGAAAAATTGTGATTCCTAGATTTAAAAAATACGATCTTCTAAAACTTGTTTTATTTTAATATTGCAAATATATTTCTGACTCTTCAATTACATACAATTTAAAAGGGAATTATTTTACATGGCTTGGAAAACAACTGTTTTAAGATAAATTAAAATGGGGAATTTACTTATTCTATATTACAATATTTTGTAAATAAGGATTTACAATTTATTGTGTTAAAATAGTTTTTTTTTTTTTTTTACTGTATGTGATTGTATTGTATGTGTTTTTTATTGTATGTGATTTGCAGTTTTTTCATTGTTAATATTGATGCTTTTTTTTTCCTTTTTCAATAATTTTGTAATTGCATACATTATGTATTACTGTAAAACAATATTTACTTCCACGCTATAATTTCAAACATGTTGTTTAAAAATTTATTTTAATAATGATTCAACTATAATTATGTTTTTAATATTGAAAATCAAATTTCTCCAAGTATCTTTTGAAAATAAAAAAATCGTGATTTAAATTTTAAAAAATCTTCATGAATTTTATTTAAAAATAATCATAAACCTTGCCAAGAATGGAACAATCATTCTAAGGAGCAGTTGTACAGTTCTGGGTACCGTTTATTTCCTTTCCTATTCAGGTTCCAAACTTGAAGCATTGAATTGGTAATCCTGGTAATTAAGAGAGACCAGTAAATGTTCATTGACAACACATCTTTTTTTTTAATTTTGTAATGTTGTAAAATTAGCAGTTAATCATTATGTTTTCTTTACCTCAAATTTTCCAAACAAATGGGTTGAAAATAATGTATTTTTGGTTTTACATGACCATTTTAGTTATCATTAAACCTTACAGTTTTATAACAAAACCAATTTGTCTTCATCAAACTATTGCAAACAAAAGAATGATATTTACATGATTTCAGAAGTCTTATCCCTCATCAACTGTCTATTGCTCTGATATCAGGTGTAAGCAAAAAATCCAGAAACAGAAAATAAGTCTCTTATAAAAGTTGTTTCTTTTTTTAAACATTTAAATATGAATGCGATCTTTTGGTCAATTATATCTTTAATTTGTTTCTTATGATTAAACCTAATCTTTCTTTCCAATTATATGTATAACTTTTACTTATTCTGGCTTTAACTGAAATTTAGGACAAAATAAAATAATTTCTTAAAGTAACATGCCATATTTGTTCTTATTTCCAGGACTGATCTAATGACTACTAAAAATATTATGTGAATTGCCTACTCATTTAATAGGTTTCAAAGTAATCTCCACCTTTGTGCTCAGTGTACTTTGTGCTCCTAAAGTACTTTTGTGCTCAGTGGTGTATAAGTTTCAGAAACAACTCTTAGTTTGGTTCGGAATGTTCTTTAATTCTGATGTTGGGTTTCTCTTAATAACTGTGAAATCTTTACACATTTTCCTTCTAGCAAATTTTTTGGTTGTAGAAACAAATCATTAACCACACTCTACAGACAAATCTCTTGCCAATTTTTGTTTTCAAGCTAACAAATTTGATTATGTTACAAGGTTTAAGAATGTGAAATATATTTCTGAGATGTCAATCTTTCTCATAAAAGACTTAAAGTTGTTTCTGGAGCTTTCGAAGTGAATCCAAAAGTGGAAGGTCGGTTTTTCCATGGGTATATAATTTGCATAATACTATCAAGAGTTATTAGATTGGAATGCCAAATAAATAGCCTCAGCTTATAGAAAAATCTTGATTTATATATTCTTGATTTAGCAAATTTTTTGGTTGTAGAAACAAGTCATTAACCATACTCTACAAACAAATCTCTTGCCAATTTTTGTTTTCAAATTAACAAATTTGATTATGTTAACCAGGTTTAAGAATGTGAAACGTATTTCTGAGATGTCAATCCTTCTCATGAAAGACTTAAAGTCGTTTCTGGAGCTTTGAAAGTGAAGATCGGCTTTCCCATGGGTATATAATTCACATAATACTATCAAGAGTTATTAGATTGGACCACCAAATAAATAGCCACAACTTCTTTTAAAATCTTGATTTATATTTTCTGTTTAAAAGAAAAAAATCTTTGTGATGGAAAATGTGTGTTTAAATGTTTTCATTTCTCCCTGCAGTAACTGGTATCCATTTTTCGTTATTATTTTCTACCTTCTCTCGCCCATTCCAACATTGATATCTAGGAGATATCGAGATGATATGGGGACTAGCAATGCCTGTCATGAGCTTGCATTGTTTATAACTACAGGGATAATTATCTCAGCATTTGGCCTTCCTATAGTACTTGCAGAAGCTCCTTCTGGAGATCCTGTTGTAAGTATATTGTGCTCAATTATTGATTGATGTACTTTTTTTTTTGTTGTTACATTTTAGCAGTGGAATTAAAGTATTTAAATTTCTTTTTTTGTATAATATAAAGCAATGGCTGTAATTTAAAAAGTACTAAATGTAAGAAGTTTTTAGCGGTTTATTTATATATATCAGACTTGGCTAGTGCATTACAGTTAATTTTACCACTCACCACTTCACTATTTTTTTCAAATTATTAATGTAAGTAATATTTTGAGTTTAAAATATTTATAATTGTTTTATATATTCCGTTATTGCTTACAAATATACAAAATGTTTATATAATTTTAAATTTGAACATAAAATTGTATGTAATATTTATTTAGTACAAATGATTCATTTGATTTTGTAAAGGAAAATTTTTAGATTTATTGATTAAATTATACTTTTTATTTATTATTATAATTAATAAAAATTTTGTAAAGCATAATTTTTTTTTCTTTTGCTATGACAAAAATGATGAGTAAAAATTATATAAGTATTATTTAATTTTATAAATAAAATGAATTATTGCTAATATTTTTAACATTGCTAAAGCATTAATAAATGATTAAAGGAAATGTTTAGAATGTAATTATGTCATAGGATTTATCCGTGTTGCTCTGCACTGTATTATTTTGTTTGCTTTTATATTATATTGCATATTGTTGGATTTTTTTTCAGCAATAAAATGACAGTGACAGAATTAAAAAGTATCAATTTAAATTATTGGGTGTATTAAGCTAAAAATTTAAATCTAGACTTTAAATATGAACATAAAACTTAATAGTTAACTTATTATTCAATTTTTAATTATAAATGTTTTAATTTAATAATGGTGGCATAATGTAAAGAAAGCTATCTTTTTCCTTAGATATTATGGGGTGCCTGTGGATTGGTTTTTGCTGGAAATATTGCTAACTTCTTAAGTATTTTTGGATTTTTCCTTGGGTTTGATAAAGACGATGCTGTTATTTGATTGCATATAATTTCCAATGAGAGTTCTAGTAAGTTTAGACAAAAAAAATTTAGGTGCACTCTCACAAATAAAATAAATGCAAACCAGTATTATAATTTTAATTTATTATTTTAATAACAAACAAAAATGGAGCTTTAAATTTTAATTACCTTTCAGTGAAGTGCAGTATGTAATCAATCAATGTTTTTTAAACTTAAAATGTTGGATTCTTCTATTATTATGAAAGTAATTATTTAAAACTATACCTTTCAAATATTCAAGTCTTTCTTACTCTTGTTAATTAATGAAACAAGGGGAAATTTTGAATTTTATGGTATTCATTTTTTTAAAAGAAGAATGCTATTGTGTATTGATCACATCTCGTCAAAAATCGTTTTCTTATTTCAGGCTACTTAGAAAAAGAGGGGAAATAACGTAATCAAGGAACTTTGTGCACTTGGTTGTTTGCTAGGATTTTGAATTGTGTAGAAATCCATTTTTCAAACGTGTACACTCAGTATAATTTCTGTGGTCGTTGAGACAAAAAAAATTTCCAAAATCTCTTTTATTTTTTTTAAATTTTTTTTTTTTGTAATTGGATTCTTAAAATTACAATAAAATGTTATTGTAAATAAAAAGTAGTTATTTAATAAAGGTATGAAAAATTATGATGTTTTATAGTTGTAAAAAGACTAAATATTTTAATTTTTTTGTAACTTTCCGAATTATTTTTTCGTAATTTTTTTTTTGTATACTGAGGAAATACAAAACTTAGCTATGCACTTAAAATGAGAACAACAAATTAAACATTAAATTTTGTAAGTAAAATCACAACATTAGCAAGCAATGAATGTAATAAGTATTAAAAATGGAATATATAATTATGTCATTTTTTAATTTTTAACTTTATATTCGTTATGTTTTGTTAATTTTTTATGTTAATTTGTGTTATGTGCTTCAAATTATTCTGATCAAAAAGCTATGAAATTAATTAATAAAATCATGAGCTGGTCATTAAATTTGAAAAATTAAAAAAGTAACACTTTTCTAACGACAAAAAAAGAGTATTTTATTTTCAAGTAAAAAAGTGCACTCATCAGGGCAGGATTCTGTGGACTAGTAAGTTACAAACTTAACAAAAGAAGATAATACTAGTTACAAAACAATGTAGTAGCAAAAATCGCTCCTAAGCTATTACACTCTGTTTTTTTTTTTCCAAACGGATTTTTAAATTCCAAAGTTTTTCTCAGAGATTTTTTTTAACCCAAAAATTTCGAATTGAGGATAATTACTGCTTAAAGCTCTTGATTCGCGACGATTTTATTGATTCTACGAGGGAGCAAATTTTATTTTGTTTTTTGTCGCATGAAATTTTTTGACAGATCTTAGATGCAGATCTAAGCTCCAGTTTTTTGTTTTTTAAATGACATTTTTTGTCAAAATATAAGAGTTTAGAAGCATTATGTATAACACAGGGCTCCATAAATATTCTGACAAGTTTCAGGGAGACTTAAGAAGAGGCGATATCCGGATTAAAATTGCATATAAACCCATGCTCAGAAATGTTGTCATCTGTGCTAGGAGTGCTACCCTATTATGAAATGTTACTTCATGTGCTTCTGAAGAGGTCATAATATGAAAGCACCCCTAGCTTTTTATGACGACATTTCCAGGCATAACTTCCTATCCTGGTGATGTGTACTTACTTCCCTGGAAGGTCATAACATCTCTGTCACCCTCCTGTTATATATAGCGTTTTTAAACTTGTACATTTCAACAAAAAATAGACTAAAAATTTCATTTTTATGAAAAAGGAATTCTGTAGCTTTAAGAACAAATCTCATTTCATATTTAAAATCTCCGCACCTGAATTAGGGAATATCAAGCCTTTGCGTAAATGCAACAAAAACAAATTACCCAGTGTTATCTACGTTGTTTTCCAATTGTTTCATCAACAGTTATTTTTCGTTTTTATGATTATCTTTGCGTGATTTATCAAATAACGATATTTATTAATTTGATTTTATTACAGTACACTAGTTTCAAATTTGAGTAATCACTTTTTGATATGCATAATTTGGGATCATGCCGTCGTACACCTTTTCACAATCGTTTTTTGGCAGTTATTACAATTGGTTATGTGTTGTTTTTTATTTGGGGAAGAGGCTATTTCTCCTCCTTTTTTTAAAATCTCAGTATTAAGTATAATATTATTATTGACAAATTTAGAAGCAAGGATTTGAGTAATAAATTTGTGATGATTTTACATAAATTCATGGGGATTTTTAAATCCCTTTTTCTGAAGGTGACATGTTTCTTGAAATCTCTATAATTTTGATACAGTATCATCACAATAAGCAAATTTTTCAAAGTGGGAAAATTTCTCACATTTTACGGCTGATTTGTTGAAAGTCCGAATTTGCCTTACTATTGTTATAATTAAAAGTATCTTGCAGAATTATGTTAGTGCTAAGAAAGTTTGTAGCAGAAAGCTCGAGAAAATTCCGCCACATGGTACATATTTTAATAATGAACCATAAGTGCATTGTTACCATACTGTAATAAATACCGTTAACAAACATTGATTATTCCTGTCTACACTCTTTAATGCTCCCACCTCATTATGTTAACCCTTTCATTATAACCACTGATACATAAGCTTCTATTTACTATACAATAGACTCACAGTTATTTTAACACTTATTAGATTGACAAAGCTAAGCTGTCCATTCTGATATAATGACAAAAATTTAGTTTAATTTTTTTTTTCATTTCAGAGAAATATCACTTCCAAAATAAGTATCAAGAATTTCTGCTCTTTTCAAACCAAATTCCTCCATCAAAAATTAGTCATTTTCTAATAAAAGTTTTAAAGAAATTATTTAAACTACTGTTCTGATGTTACCCAGTGTTCTCCCTAAGAACTTTTAGATGGGCTCCTTGCCCCGCCTGCCCTTTGATCCCTATAAATGCTTCCTCTTGGCCCTTTTTGTAAAAATAAGCTGCCATCTCTTAAAAACACTGCCTTTTTATTTTATTTTTTTAGAAAAAGATTATATTCTTAACCACCTGTTTTAATGAAAGGTCCATTTCTGATTTATTTAGTTATTAATAATTATTTAACTCTTTAAAATTTTATTCTTTCATTTTCACGTAATTTTTCTTTATTCATTTTCACATAATATTCTTATTTTTTATTTGAGAGGGTATATTAATAAATTTTTTAGATCAACTTTTACCATTATTTAATTTTAAATATATGCCCTTTATTTAAAAATGCACCTTTAAATGTTTATTTTTTATATATCTACCTCACTCCCACGATGTTTAGATCAGGTACCCAGCTCAATTTGATAAGTGAAGTAAAGTTAATGTTTATTTTCTCACAATTTTCGGTCTGAAACATAAACAACTAGAAAACTTTTTTTTTTATCTGTTAATCCTTTTTTTTTTTTAAGATGTATTTTTTTTTTTTCTTTTTAAGAAAATTTATGCACAAGGATTGTCTTTTAGCTTACCTTTAATTATTTTTCAAAAACTTTAAATTTTTCTGTTGTTTTGATAATGAGTAGTGTTGTTTTGATAATGAGTAATGATAATAGTGCCCTTTCAAAGCTCATAGTGCTATTTTCAGTTTGGAAGCACCCTGCCCTTTTTTATTCCTAAGAAGAAGTCTGTATTACCTTACTTTAAAAAAGAAACATTTTGAATAAATAGAAGAGTGTCAAGACACGCATATTTTTATTCTATATGGCTTTTATTGATGAAACATAAATAACTTTACATTATTGAAAACCAAAAAAAATATTGTTGGAAAATTTGAGTTATGCTCAGCAAGCATTCATTCAGTTTGAAAGGATTCATCTAAAAAAAAATTTTAATATTATTATTATTTTTAAAGCGTACAATAAATTTTTGAATCATGATTTTATCATTTGAAGGTTTTATTCATTATTTTCATGAAATGTATGCCTCTTTAGGTGGCTTATTTCCAAGTTAAAACATGTGATTTTTCACATTTTCCTTGAGTTTGTTTAGACTTTTCATTGAATGTATTTATTTGTTTAATTATTTACTTGTTACATATTTGCTTTTTGAATTTTTTAACTAAATTAGCAAATAATGACTGACAATTTTGGGGACTGTTATTATGCAGTAGTATCTCTCAGACTAGATCAATTCCAATAATTCAAATTGATACTTATTGATGAGATAAACAATAGGCACTTTTACAATCATGGAGAATTGCTGAATAAAGTTACAGTTATTGCAGAATGTTGAATAGATTCCCACAAAAAATTCTTTACTTCTGTGTTCTTTATTCATTTATAAATTATTTGTATCGCAATTTTCGAGCATTTTTTTTTTTTAAATTGCTCAAAACCTGTTTGTATTATTTTTGTTTTCTAAAGTTAAATTTATTGTTTACTATGTATAGATGAACTTGATCCATACACATTTGAACTAGGTATTTTTATGTATCAATGCAAAAAAAGGGCATTTAATCAAATTTAACTTGATGAAGTTGACATAATGTATTGCAAACTTTTTATTTTCCTTTAGATATTATGGGGTGCTTGTGGATTGGTTCTTGCTGGAAATGTTGTAACCTTCCTAACTATTCTTGGATTTTTCGTGGCATTTGATAATGATGATGTTGATTACAGTATGTGGTGATGTATAGACACTGGGACATTGCAAAGGTGTCAGTTTTATAACAGAAGCTTTACTTAAAAAAATATTGTAAAAAGTATTATAAGACTAGTGTTGATGCTTTTTGGTGTTATGTGACCTTTCGTTATGATGTCATGTAAATTAAACTTCCATTTCTTCTTGTTTGTATTATGTTTTTAAAACGAATGTTTGCATCGAATCGTATTGTAGAGTATCTGTCTATTTTAAATGTATTTAGTACTTGTTTGTAATATTTTTTTTTCTTTCCTCTTATTGTCATTAAAAAATGTTTAATTCTTTCATAACATCTGTGAAAGCATTTATCTTATAAATTATGATTTCTGAAGAATTTTTGTTTGCATATTATACAATAAATCCATAATCGTCTTTGTAATAAAATTTATTAATAAATAGTCTGATATAATACATTTATTTTATTATCATTTGTATAGCTTATTCATGATCATTATTTTCGTATCACCGTCAGCATGAAAAGATGCCAACTGCTCCCGATTCGTCAAAATATGTTTTAAAAAAACGGTAGAGAACTACAAACTGAAATTTGCAGATTTTCAGGTAATTTTGCCAATTAAAAAAAAGTAGCAAATTATTGAATATGTAAGTTAAAATGTTATATATTCATAAATAAATAATCTCATAATTTTATTTAGCCCTTCTTTTACAAGTTTTCGTTTTTATAAATTCGCTGGTTCATTCTTCCCCTCTGGATGGGAAAGTTCTTTTCTGATCATTATTCTTTAATGAATATTTCCTTTAGTTGCTAGCACAGCTTGTTGATTCAAGTTGTAATTAAGTTCTGGTTGTGGAAATAAGTGAGGTAAAAAAGCCTCCAAAGTTAAGAAGAATTTATGATGGGATTTTAACCAAATTTTGTAATCAGAGCAAAATACATCAAAGTACTGATTGACTTAAGATGATCATAAAATATTTTTCTGCCCATTTCTATCTCAAATTCTTTGATATTTTTGCTGTAATGGTTTATTTAAGACCATTCTAAACGTCTTTTCTTTTCTTTTTTTTATTAGTTATTACAAAAAGATTTTGCCACTCTTCTAGGTTACTAGCAAGGTTCATCTGTATATATAAATATATGTAATGTTAAAAGACTTATATTCTAAATTTAATTCATGAATAGAACTTATTTCTACAACGCAATCAGTTAAAATCTTTTCCACAAAGAAAAGAATTATAATGAATTATTATTTATCTAAGTAAATGTGATGTCTTTAGTACCATGGGAAACCAAGATTGGTAGACACATTAGTAATTATTTAACTGATGAGTAAGTAATGATCAGTTCCAGTAAGCGATGACACATGTGATTGACTCAATCAGATGTGTCAGTTTCTCTCATCGGTTCCTCAATACGTTTTATGACGTCACAAACCTAATAGATCTTTCATTGCTGTATTTTGGGTTCATTGTAATTCCTTGAATTGAATAAATACAATTTCACCTTGAATTGAATAAATACAATTCATGGTTTTGAAGAATTTAACTTTTCTTATGATAAAGATCTGGTTATTATATTTAGTTATAAAGCTATGAGTATAATTTAAATATTTATTAAAAATAAATAACTCAATAAAACTTAAGTTTTATTCTCTACATATTCTCATTAATAAAGAATTTGGAACATTAAAAAAAAAAATTTCAACAAAACCATGTAACAAACATAAATTTATTCTACTTCAATAATTGTAAATAATTCTGCAACATTAATTTATTATGCTTCCTTTCCTATAATGTAAATTATAGTGCAATATAACGCTAAGAAAAAAATAGTATTATTTTAATAAATTTAATGAGCATTCATATATAGATATTTGTCTATTTAAAATAGTATAAAAAGTATTTATTAGATGATAGATTAGATTGTTATACAACATTTCGTACAAATTGTAAGGTGAAAGAAAAATATCATAATAATTTAATCAATGTTTAAATTGTTTTTGAGAAAGAAGTTAGTAACAAAATTTTAAGATTTAAAATCGAAATCACCTTATATTAAATATTTATAAAATTAAATGGTAATACTTATCCAATTAAGAAATACTCTAGGGCAGTGTTTCCCAAACTTATGACTTTAGTGTACCCTTTCTAAATTTTTCGTAACACTGTGTACCACTATTACAAAAATGAATGTTTTTTTACTGTAAAAAATTGCACTAAAGTTAAAAATCACTCATGGCTGTTGACACCACTAATTATTAGCTGTTAACTCTGCAAAAAATAACCAATAGAAGAACACGTAATCGTAAATTTTCATGGCTAGCTTTTTTTTTAAATAAAATTTTTTGAACTTTTCGTTTGTTGCAAGATATTTCGCATAAGAACGCGTACCCCCGCTAAACTGTTCCCGTACCCCTGGGGATAAGCGTACTACACTGGGTAACACTGCTCTAGGGGATTTCATTCATCCCTCGATGTGGCACATTAATTATTCATAATATATTATAATTAAAAAGCAACTAAAAATTAACAAAAGTGTCAAAAATCTTTAAATTAACTAAATTTTCATATTTTTTTAATAAACTAATTTTATATTTAAACAAAGACTGTATGGAAGAATTTATATCATGATCTTTCGCAGTTTTCTTTCCGTATGAATATTTTCTTGGAGAGCCAGGTTTAAAAATTTCATTCTAATTATTAGAAGTGTTAGACGATCGTTGAAAAGAAGCATTTCATCTAATATAATTAATATAAAGTGTTAAATATAAGAGTATAAAAATTGGAATATTGAACAATGAAGAATAATTGAGAGAGCTGCCAACTGCATAGCTATTAGTTCCGGGGTTTGACGAGCGATAGCGAGTTGGCGTATATGTTGCTGATAAACTGAAAATGACAAATAAGTCTTACTTTGCTTAAATTTGGAACGATTATATTGAATAGCTGCTGAATATCCAGATTAACGAGAAAGAATTCCTTTTTATATCTAAAGTATTAATCAAATGTATACTTAAATTTTTTTTCTTGATTTAATAAAGTTAATTTATAATGATTTTGACCACCATTGCATATCAATAATTCCCGACAACACTTTTCTTGAAGCAATATAAGCAGGGCTTGATTATCGCCTAGGTCCAATAGGCATGGGCCTAGGGCCCACTATTTCTGAGGGGCCTCAAAAATTAGTAAAAAGTCTAATGGAAGGTGGGATAACTTTGTGTTGGTTTAAGTACTAAATAAAAAATCGTTACAGCTTACAATAAAAAAATAATTCAGCTAATCAGTGACTTTTAGCAAAAATCACTGATTTCAATTGTTTGTGGTCACCAAACTATTTTTCTATTGGTATAACATTGTTTTGTTGTTTTATATTTTGCTTTCATTTATAGATACATAAACTTCATCCTAGAAAAATAATCTTCAATTGTCTGCTTTCAAAATTTCATAGAATGTTTATCTTGAATCATGCAGTTCAATTGATTCTTTACTATTGGTAGGACTAATTACTCAAAATGTTGTGCAAACTACAGTAATTTAATTTCAAAACATTTTGTAAGGGGCCCCGGAGAATTTGCTGGACCTTGAGCCTGAATTTGTCTTGATCGGTCCCTGAATATAAGGATAAGATCGAGTGACTTTTGAAATTGAGAATTGTCCAATCGGTCAAGGGTTTTATACATCACCTCGGCGGGGAATGAGAAAGACATTACACATTTAGTATAGTTTTCTAGGAAATGTTAAAGCTCTCTTGAAATAGAGACTTTTTTTACGTCATACTTTCCACAAAAACATAGAATATTTTGTTTTCAAACTATATAATTATTGTAGCCTTATGTACGAGCATTTTCTTTACATGTTACTCGTAACGAAATATTTGATGATTACCCGAATTTAAAAAATTATTGCGTGACTCAATAAGAAATAAATGGAAGGTAATTGTACCCTTTAACGAGATTTATACCACTTCAAACAGGGAACGGTATTATAACTCATTAATAAGTTTTTTATTTTTTAAAATTGCATTATAAATGTTAAGATATAATATTTTAAATCTGACAACGCGTAATCTCTATCCCTCGTGTTTTTTCCTAAAATTTTAACAATTTTAGTAATTCTCGAATTAATAATCGAGTGTTCCTTTTTTTTATTCCATTGTACTCCCAATACATTTTCTACACGCCTGTGCAATTTCAAGTTTCTGAGCAGTTTTGGAGCAATAATATCCAGTTAACTCGTTACCCGTTCAACAATGAACATAAAGAATATTTATTAAAAATTGCAATGTTATAGAAATTAGTTCCACCAAAAAGTTCTCCGCGAAGGCAACTTTCTCCTAATAATTGTACCCCTTGTCTTCTGGATTGAGTTCACAATTACGAGGCTACGGAGTTGAGCATTGGTAGTCGTAAACTCAAAATTGGGTCGACTGTCCAACGACAGTTGTAAAATTATAACAAGGGATATATATATCATTTCAATGTAGGGACCGCGGACCGATCCCTGTAATGAATGTTTCGTCAAGGTCTACTGTGAAATGTAAGCTTTTCAAACGAAGATAGAAATAAACAGGGCTATTACCATTTCGGTTGGAATGACTCTATCTTGACGTCATAATTCCGTGAATGTCAGTTTGGCGGAATTTGTTCTCCCGGAATTATATTCCAGTTCTAAATGATTACGAATTTTATTCCAGTAGGTTAAGGATGAAACGAAATCTCTATTATTCCGTAGTAGAATGGCATAACTTGTAGTAGAAGAAGTTATTATTATTTTTTTAAACTAATATATTATTTTTATTTTCCTAATATTCCAGTTTTCTAATATACCAGAATATTTTGTTTCCGACAGAATCAAAATCGATGAAACAAGTTGGGTGGTTGTTCAGTGTTACGGACGGAACTTTTCCACTTTGTGACCCCATTAAGATCAAGTAGAACACAAAGACTATTTTCCTTTAGAGAAGGGTAAACGATGTGAAAAGGGAGTGAGGAGGGTACACTTTTTGTTTTTTGAAAACTTTTCGTTTATGGCAAATTTTATGCAGATAATTACATATAAATATAAAAAATAAATATGAGTATATTCCTTAAACTTAAAATATACGAACAATTTTCTAAAAACAAAAAATGCGCCTCCCCTTACGCTGCGCATATGTAATAAATTACCACACCTCCAAGAAACTAATTCCACAAAATTATAAATTTAGATAGACACAACCATGTAACACAACCATGTTTCAGTCACTTAATATTTTTCCTAAATAATAAATATAAATTTTTTAAATAAATGTGTATATCAAATTAGTTTTCCTAAATAAAAAAAAAAACTAATTTTCTGCTTATATATTTATGTATTGACAAAATTTCTAAAATTTTTTGATCCAAAAAATTAATAAAAAAATGTATTTGAAAGTACTAAAACAAGTTAATAAATAAATGCTAGAATAATTCGTTTCTTTTTCTTATAAATTATAAGTTTCAATTAATATTTTCCCCAAAGAATAAATATAAGATTTCTGAAATGATTAATGTGAGTAAATTTAA
Organism: Parasteatoda tepidariorum; assembly: GCF_982258835.1. Taxonomy (NCBI): domain Eukaryota; kingdom Metazoa; phylum Arthropoda; class Arachnida; order Araneae; family Theridiidae; genus Parasteatoda; species Parasteatoda tepidariorum. The sequence continues at coordinate 61,807,142 of NC_141759.1, forward strand.
CTCCAAGTCATTATGTCTTGTTAATTATGCTGTTAATTGTAGCAAGCATAAATACATTATGCGTGCTACAATCAAAAGCATAAATGAGAATGGATTTTATATCTTATTTTTAGATTTCTCTTCAGCTTATATTTAAATTTTTTCTATTATCAACGTAAACAGTTTATTATTGTATGTATGCAGGGACCGAGGGTACACGGTATAGGTCCTCGTTAAACTGTTCTGCCGTAAAGTACTCTACTTAGCACGCAAGTTGTCATACTACCAAAGCAGCGGAGTCATCCCCTCTGCAATTGATAAAAATTGCAATGGCATGTCTTCCTATCTTTCTTAGAGATGTTTTCCAGACTGTCGCCAATGGCCCATTGTGCTGCTCTAGTGTGACATAAATAAAATTCCTATCTACCTGTCGCCTCTCAAAATTCGCATTTGGGTCCCGCAGTGGATTGATCGTTAAGACACGGTTCCCAGCAGATCACCGAAGTCAAGCATTACTGGCTGCGGTCAGTGTGCGGGTGGGTGACCACTTGGATTAGTCTGCGTAGGGACCGAGGGTGTGCTGTATTGGTTCTCGTTAAACTGTTCTACCGTTAAGTGCTCGACTTCGCGTGCAGGTCGTCGGGCTACCGAAGCGGGGGTTGCCATCCCCTATACAAAGGATCAAAATTGTGATGGCATGTCTTCGGATTATCCACAGGGATGTTTCCCAGACCGTCGCCAATGGCCCATTATGCAGCTCAAGTGCGACGTAAATTAACAACAACAACCAAACTCGCATTTGCGATTTTTTAGCATATACCATAAATGCACCTTTTACCTTTTAAAGGCCATTCTCACTGTATTGAAGAAAATAAACCATAAATGCAAATTCGGAGATGCGAGAAAAGGATTGAAGAATTTTTAGCTGGATTCCACCAATATACCAATCAAGTCCTCATTCGCAACTACAAATTCGCATACGCGAATATTTTTTATCCAGTGGGAACAATTCCTTGCGCGTCTGAAATATTGCATACAGTGTGAATGTCCTCTTAGGGATATACTGATTCGTTGAAAGTGAGAGATCATTCGTCGTTTTACCCAATTAAATTGATCTGTCTGAATGGAAATGAAATCGAAGGTAAATCGTAAATCGTCTGCACCACACCAAACTCATATAGTGGTATAAAGTAATAAACAAATGCGTAATTGAGGTATTTATTAAAAAACTGTTAATTACCTATTTTGTTTTTTTTTGCATTGCATCAAGTAATTACACCGTATATTGTCAAAATATGCTTTTTGAAACATTGTTTCAAAATTCGTTCTAGTAAGTAATTTTTAAGAAAATTGAAAATTAAAATACATTTGGGCACCCTTCACCTGAATAATTAATTCTATTACGATATTTACCCTAATAATTTAGTCATTCATTCCATTGATGGATAGTTAATGTTTTGTGGAGGGATTTGAAAAATTAAAATTAATTTCTGTGAATTGATCTTATATATATTATTCTCCCCAGTAAATTTCATATTTTATGCTCATCATAGATTCTCACTACACTTCCTTATCGTTTTATAAAATATTCTATTAAGAATGCGTGATTTAAAATGTAAGAGTTTAAATGCTTTGAAGAATGAATTTGGGAAAAAAGTAATCAATGACTCTCAGTTAAATTGTAGAAATATTTTGAAAAAATAATTTATGTATTACTTATTTTTAAGTTTCTCATACTACATCCTTTGGTGTGCAAAAGACATTTGATAAGCAGTTTTTATAACTTGCTGATTAGCTAATAAACAATATACAACGTGAAAATTTAGCATATTATATAATTTCAATTTACTCTTAAATACACTTACATTAATTAATGCAAAAAGTATAATTTTAATTGATCTATTTAATGTACTACTAATAAAAGTTTAATTCTCAAACTTTCTGCATTATTAACTAATGGAGTTCACATTTATTATATAGTATTTTGGTATCTCATATGCAAAGAAAGGGAAATTGGAACTCATATCTACAAAACAATGAGATGTTTTTTAAATTTTTTTATGTTATGGACTCTTATTAATCTGGCAAGACTCTTATTAATATGGAAAGTTTGAATAATAACTTAATCTTTAAAAGTTCTGAATTTGTCCTTGTCTATATATGAATGCAAGTATTGTATAGCATATTGGTTCTCCTTAGAATGATATATGAGAATTAATTATTTTATAGAATGCTTAGAAAATGAGTGAATTATGAATCAGTTTAAGTATATTTGATTTTAAAAACTCATTATTTTATTATGTAGGGGCTTTTGTTTTCTCTTTTTCACTTTGTTCCTCTATGATGAAAAAAAAATGATTATTTCTTTAGTTATGAATATGTTAGAAAACAATTATCTAGATGCTAAAATTCTTGAAATTTGGTTTAAGTTACTAAGATACATGGATGATGTGAGAATATTTGGTACACTATGATCTACATTATGACATTTTTAAAAAATTTGAAATTAATATTTGGCATAATGTGGTTTTATTGATTAATCTTTGAAGGTTGTATTTTCATAATAATTTTATCAATATTTTTATTTACAAAATTAATATTAATTCATTAAGTTAACTGTGGCTGTTACATTTATATTATTATTGTTAATTGAAATATATATATATATTATATTTGACCAAAATTATTCTAAATATGGTAATTAAGGAGTTGCTAAAAATATTAAATAAAATTTATAAGTTTATTTTAAACATGGAATTAAAATGACATTTGTTATTGGTAACCTTATTTAGCTATAAATTTATGATTAAAATGTTAAAGTGGTACTGCTGATTCTAAAATTGAAAAAAATGAAAGAAGAAAAAAAGGAACTTCATTTTGCCGGTGTAAGTGATAAAGTTGCTAATCTAAAGTTACCTGGTGTATGTAAATTTACATTTTTTTAGTGATATCTATTTTTTAAAAAACTAAATAAATGAAATAAATGAATTTAAATGTGCTGGCAAAATGGAAAAGTACCGAAAATATAAACCAAGAAAGTAATAATAATTGGACAAGAGACTTTTTTAATAATGAAAATAAGAAATTTGAAAATAATTAATCCTACCTGAGGCTTTCCATTGTTATCTTTGAGATCTATGCTTTTATTTATTTATTATCTATTGTACAGCAAGTGGTCACCTATAGAGCAAGGCTGGACACCCTGTTTAGATTTCCAAAATGGAATCAATGACCTAGTGCAAGACCAATTGCCATTAGTCATACACAGTGGCAGTGATATATAATAGAAAATCAATTGGCTAGTGTCCACTTAGAATTTGTTGTTTTTTTTAAGTTCGACAATAGATATACTTTAATTTTACAATTGCATGTTTATTTTATGTTTGAAAAATAAGTTTTTAGAAATCAGTTCATGGATCATTTGAAAAGTTTTCGTAGGTCAGTCCCAGACCCACTTGTCATAAGTTCACTTCTGCTGATCAAGGGGGTTCAAAGCATATTCTTGAGTTTTGGCATTTTGACTTATAAACAGGATTGGCAAAAAACCAAAAAACCATTTTTTGGTTTTTTCCCAAAAATCAAAAAACAACCAGTTTTTTGGGAAAAAACCATGGTTTAAACCAATTGATTTAAACCATGCCAACCATGCTTAAAAACATTAAAAAAAATTGTTTTAAAAATTGAAGCTGCAGGATTAATGCTTGTAATGACTTTCTTAGAACTTAGAAAATGATAAGCACTTAATTTGAAATTATTGTCGTGGGAGTGAAAAAATTTTCACATAATTTTAGATGTTATATAAAGTTCTGTTATTCTATCTCATGTATCACAAATTGCAAATGAGACGTTTCGTTATGTGCAATGTTATAAATAAAGGATCACTGTAAAAGATGAAAATTTTCCCAACATTTTAATTTTTGGGAGGGGGAAAGGAAATAGATTATTCTTTACTTCTACTTTTGTGCTAGGCTCAATCATAAAAATAATTTTGATGTTTTGTCATCACTTATATGGTAATCAAATCAGTTTCTTATTTAATAAAAAGAGGAAAAGTTGAACTTTAAAAAAAGGCCTCTCAAAGCATTCATTTGTGTTTTCCGACAGCTTTCAAAATTGGATGCCTTGACTAATTTGTTTTGTTTTTAAACGTAAAAAATCTTGTCAAGAATTTTAATAATCTTATTCAAAATATCAACTTTTGTAAATTGCATAATTTTTATATAGATGTATTTTTGTTTTAGGGTATTGTTCAAAACTTTATTGTAGTAATGCCACGCCACATTGTACAAGTGAGGTTCAATATACCACAGGGTTTTCGAAATATTAATAACAATAATGCTGATGCACGCTATATTTTTGGAAGAAATCAGCTGTACCGTATCGCTTTTATGCGTTTCACATTGGTTTATGCAAGGCTGTTTCCTGAAACTCTAAGAAGGATAATCGAGTTTATTTTATTAATATCAGTATGTATTTTTAAATATCTATTCCTTTTCAAAGTTTATGCATGTATATATGAATAATGAATTTCAGCTGAATAATCTGTATTGGAAGTATTCAGTATAGTTTATCTATGAACTTAAAAATTTTTTTTTAAATGTTTTTATTCCTTTAAAATCAATTTTATTAAATTTATTTAATGAATTATATTTTGTTTGAAGCTATTATAAAAATGTAGACATTTAAATGCATTATCAAGGTGAAAGCAGATGTAACTTTTGCTTTATGAATGTTGTAATTGAATAGCAATAAACAAAAAAAAAATTTTTCTTCTGAACAAGTCACAATAGGAAAGCTCACCTAGCTGCGTACAATGACATTTCCGGGCATGAGTTCCTAAGCAATTTTAATTCTGATGATGTGCCGTAACTCCCCTAGAAAGTTTTTGCAATATTTCAGTGACCCCTTTTATATCTAACAACTTTAAACTTGACTTTTTTACAATAAAAAGATTAAAAATGTCATTTAAAAAAACTGTAGCTTGTAAAGAAAAACTGATTGCAGATTTGAAATCAGTGATACAAAAATATCTCAGATTTGTCAAACAATCTTTTCCTCAGTGTAATGTTTTAATTTTAGCTGTATGACTTGCTTGCATTTTCTATTGATATCTGATGTGATCTATTAAACAAACAGTTCATAATTTACTTCTAAAATTTATAGATAAATGCAATTTTAATTTCAGAAAAATTATTTTGTTTCTTGAGAAATTGTAAAATAAAAATTGTGTCTTTGTTGTTTTTATCTTGTGAAAAAAATTAGGTTTAAAGTATCTAAAAAAAATCTTTTATTTATCGTGACATTTGTGTCTACCTGCCACAAGAATTTTTTTTTTTTTTTGATACAAAACTTGTTTCTTACCTGATGCAATTTTGTATAAAAGTTAGATTTTTTTGAGGGAAAAGTTTATAAAATTTTTTAAGAGTGAGACCCTCACATTTGATATACTCTTACAAAAATAAGAGAAACTTTTGATGGGGATAAAAAAGGTGTATGTGTCAAAATTACATTTGGATAAAGTGAATATTTTTTTTCTTGTTTCCTACTTTTTTTTCTTTAAAATTTTATTTTGAATTTGTACCCTTCTTATCTACGCTATTCCTCATGGGCGAGCAGTCTCGTTTTATACCATCTTAATAATGCAAATACCATTTGACCTTTTTAATACGGCATATCTTTTGTTAAGATCTATCTAAGTTTTGAAATGATTTGCTCCCTTGAAAGTAATATTTTATATAAAATAATAAAAAATATTGTCTAATTAATTGTGGTTTATTGAAAAAATGGAGCAAATATCTCATTATTTTTTCTTTAAAAATGGTTTAAGATTTTATTTTATTTTCACAACAAAAGTTTAGTTCTGTCAAAAACGAAACAAGTACTAATTAGCTATTAATGCAAACGTCTGATTCTAAAATTTATTTTAAATTTAAAGATGCTACTCTATGTTTCAACTCATGCTATCTTATTTATACATTATTACGTTTAATGACAGATAAATTATAAACTCTATTCTTACATTTCTTTGTTTTTCTTGCAGGCATTATTTTCATTCCTATCTTTGATATACATTCATGTAGTATTTGTTCACTTACCTGTAACATGTTTGGATCGCTACCACAAAGAATGGGAAAGTGCAAAAATTCTAAGAGTCGAACTGCTCCGTAAGAATGGGATCCATAATTATTCCCTTTATGATTCTTATTATAAAGAACATGCTATGAGGTTACTGGATGCTGGTGTAAAACCCTGCCCTAGAGTACAGTACCTACAAAATGATCTGAATAATGACAGCACAGAATCAAACTCAGATCATTCTTATAAAGAAGAGTCACTTGACGTTTCAGATCTTCTAAAGTGCAAGTTGAATGAAACAAATGATGAGAAAAGCTTTTTGGATAAAGTTGCTGAAGAAATACATGCAGCGTTTAATATGGAACGTAAGTTTGAAATTGAATTTAATTTTAAATTTACACTTGTTTAGTTTTAAACACAAGTTCATTCTAGTGTCCATGTTTTCTATTAATGACTTTATTGCAGAATATACTTCAATAAGAATTTAAAAACTTAGAAAATAATTAATAATAATCTCAATATTTATGTTTAGATATACTTTAAAAGTACCATTTTAAATAATTGATTATTGATAAAAATTACATTAAAAATTAATAAATTGGTTTTGGGTGGTCATTTTCAATTGAAAAATTCAAAGAAAACCTAGAAAGCTTTTAATTTGAAATTTGAACCTAGAGCATCTCATAGAATAAGAATCTAGATTATCTTGCTTTTAATTGAAAGGAAGCCTGTGATATTTCCCATTTATTATGCACTGCCATCAAAAGATATTGTGGTTTAAACACTTTTTTTTAAATTAAATGATTTTTTCTTAAATGCATTTTGTTTTGAAAACTTAAAAATGTTTGATTTTTATTTTTGGAGTGATTTTTATGGGGATGATTGTAAAAAAAAAAGAAGGAAAAAAACAAAACAAGTTTTGGTAAAGTTTACTGTAAAGAATGGTTTAGTTGTTAATTTCATGGTGACTGATATTACATTTTGATGGGTTTTCTTTTTACTTTCTTCGTTGATTGATTGATTTAATATATATATATATTTATAAAAATATTTGGAATGTTTTTTAATAGCCTAATATTATTTGGCATGTAAGAAAATGGGATTAAAACTATAAATACTCTATGTAGATAGAATGCAACATAAACTGACATGAAGTAAAACATCATATATTTATTTTGAAATTTTCCCTCTTCTATACTAAATAATCTGATTATTTTTAAAAATTAATTGAAAAAAATTTAAATTACCAGGAAACATTGAAAGTAGTACACATGAATTGGCATAATGAAAGTGTAAAATAGAGAAAAACTCTTGCCTCTGATGTTATAATTTTTAGGTGACTGATGTTACGTATACAAACTATTTTGAAATTTTAATGAAGTTTTTTAAAAATTATTACTATTACAAAATAGTTTAAAATGACAAATTTTGATTTTATATCTAAAATAGCTGAAAAACAGTTAAAAAATGTTAATGAAGTAATTGTATTAAATGTTTATTTTTCTTTTGTTATGTTGTCCTTTGTATCATGGAATCGCCCTTGTGAGTAATAATAGAAGAGTCATTGTAATTAGGCGGTGTTAAAGACCATAGACTGTGATATATTATAATATATCAAGATTTTAAAAAATTTTACTACTAGTTTACAATAAATAATGTAGATGTATTTTACAGATTTTTATCTTATTTTTATAGTTTAAATTAAATATCTTTAATATGATGAAAATGAACATTTATAGCCATTGAAGAACTAAATATCATAGAATATTCTCTGGAATATGGATTTCTGCGTCTATCACCTGCTATGAGAAAAAGCTTGAATCTTACTGTTTTGTTTGTTGCATTAGGTGAGTATAGTTTTGTTTTTGTATTTAATTTGTATAATAGTTTCTTTTGAAATGTTAAATTTAGATTAAACCTATCCAAAACAGAAAAAATTTCTAAATCTGGATTTAAAAAATGTAATATTTTAATGCTGTCTGTCTACTCTTATATCTGTCTAAATATGAGACCTAAGCTTTTCATTAAAAACATGCGATTAAATATAATAGGCAGCTTTCTTTTTTTTTGGTAATATCAAGCAGTGTTTTTAATATTCAATACAATAATATAAGTCAGGGGTCTGTCCAGGCCGAATTTACTACCGTTTAGCGGTACCTTCACAAATTCAACTTTAGGAAAAACGGTAGTTTCACAAATTCAATTTTGGAAAAACGGTAGTTTCACAAAATACTTTTTCTTAAAGTTTCATTTTTGTATCCCTTAAGAAACGATAAATCCATATTTTTGTGTTGATTTCTTAATATAATTTTTAATTTTTCACAAATTACGTCTAAATTTTCACAAAATAGGTACCTGTCAGAAAAACCTAGACAGACCCCTGTAAGTACAATACTTCAATAATCACTTCATTAATTTACCATTTAACTTTGCTAATCTTTAACCAAGTTATCTTAGTAAATTACAAATAAAAAAAATTCAAATTATCAATACTTTCTAGGTTCATATTATTATCAATAGGTTTTACTAAATCATAAACTAATTTCAAATAGCATATATTAATTTTATTATAGTTTCATTGACTCTAAACCTAATTAATTGCTATTGAAAAATTGGTACTATTCTGTGTCAGGGGCTGTAAATCTTAAATCCTGATCCCAATCTTGAATTATTAATTTATTGAGAAGGCATGAAAGTTTCAAAAGCTTCCAACATTGCAGAAAGTAATGCCAGTTTTCTAATTAGTTCCTTGTCACATAAATTAACTTACATATGATTTGAATCAATAATAATTTGGCGATTTTTACAGCCTTCAAAATGAGTAGTACTGTAATATTATGGTCATACCAAATATCTTTGTGCACACTTTCTGCATTCTATAATTTATTGTACGCCATATAATTGATAAGGTGCATCTTTAAGATAATGCAAAAGTTGCTACTTTCTGTTGCCCTTCTTGAAAACGCTGTCGCAATTATTGTATAGTTCATAGCAATGTTTAGATTATTATATTTTTTTTTTTTTAAAAAAAAGTCTACACATAATTTTCTTCTTAAAATGATTTTAATTTTTAAGAATAATGATGAATTAAGAAAAATTAAGAATTGATTTAATCATTTTGGTAATACTTTAATAAGATCATAGAATTATAAATTTGTTGAAAATATTTAAAATGTAGTGTAGAATAATAAGTAGTTTTCATTACATTTGACATATCAATAGATTACATTACAGAACATTAAGCATATCAATTTGATATTCCATAGAATTTGATAAAAAAAAGTAAAAATAAAAATCAGCAATATTCAATTTAAAATGAATGGTTGCGCATGAATGGTAATTTTAATAAAAGGATAGTATTTATATCTTATTTTTTACTTATTTTTTGTGTATTGGATTGCAATATTAATTGTTAAACCTTAAAAGTAACAAGAATATGTGTCCGTTGCCCTCATATTTTTGTTCAGTTATAAAGGTATTACTTTACATTGTTAATAATGTTAGAATAAAGGTTTAAAAAAAAAACTTAGTAATACCTTTCATAATCCATTTTAAATATATATTTTTTTGTGAAGAACGGTGGTATTTTAACTATAAAAAATATAAATACTTTATGATGAATGTAAAGTAACACCAGATGTGTCAGTTGCCTTCATATTTTTGTTCAATTATAAAGGTATTACTTTACATTGTTAGAATAACGGTTTGGAGAAGTCTTAGAAATGCCTTTCATAATCCACTTTAAATATATATTTTTTGTGTGAAAAAAGATGGAATAGGAGAAAGATGGAAATATATATATATACAATATGATGAATGTAATGTAACACCAGAAATAGTTGTTAAAAATTTCAAACATATTTCTGAAATATTATCCTAAAATTTGAAAATTTCAGATCCAAATGAAGATACATGTTTTGGTGGAGTATTTCACAAGTTTATTTTAGACCAGTTTCTTGGTTATGATGAACTTTTAATATCTAGTGTGAGGCATCTCGCAGAAAAAAGTAATTATAAAGGTAATGTGTGAAATATTTTCTTTTTTTTTTTTAGAACATTTTCTAATCCTTATAATGATCTATTTAAAATTTTCCAATATTTCTATTATGCATTTTTTTAAAAAATATGTATGTTGTTGATTGAAATACATTTTTAAATTACAGAATTTTGTGATCATAAACAATGTTGCCAATCACTATAATTTGAATGTGGTCTTAACCATTTTAACTAACTCTAATTTTTTTAAAAGAGGATTTGATTTTGTATCAAATTTTTAAACTGTAAATCTTTAAAATTTTATTATTCAGAAACTGTTCAACCAATTTTGTTCAAGTTTTGTGTTTTGTCATTTAAACTTACATTTCAAAAAAATGTGAAAATTTGTATAATTTACAATTAAAAGTTTTTAAAAACTATTATTGGATAAAATAATGAATTATTATGAAAAATTAGTTGTTTTATGGAAGTAATTTTGAATAAGCGAATTTTTTGATTTGTTTAAAAAGTACTCGAGATATGACAAAATAACATTAAAAGGTCCAATCTTTCTACCGCTTTCCTGATAAAACTATTAGAACCATTCTTTCAACATAGTGGCTATTCCCCAAATATTGTTAAAAATTAAAATCTGTTAAAAAAAGGGCATGTTTATTCAGCGAGAGTAGGTTTTTGTATCTGTTTTCATAACTTAAAATATCATCTGCTGAAATTAATTAGCATATTTAAGGTTAGACCCTTAAAACATTAAGAATGAGTTTCAGTAAGTGAAAATTCAATCTTTAGATCAAAAGTTCTTCTAGGTTCACATTCTTTTATGCACTGTACATTATTGTTAGAGAAGCATTTCTCTCAAATTTTTAGATTCAATTTCTGTTTGGATAATTTAATATTTTGACTTGTTTAGACAATTAATATGAATTGTGTTCTTTTTCAACCTGCGCTTATTTGCACCCTAATAAATTGTGCTCTAAGTATGAGGTATAAGAACTACCAATGACTTGTGTTAAGCAGAAAATGTTATTGTACTTAAAGAAAAATATGGAAAAAAAGGACTTTTGGATTGCTATATGTAAACCTATTGACCCATTTAATTTTTTTTCCTTTTTTTTTTGTATTCTATCAACTCTTAATTGCATTCAAAGCATACTTTAGTACAAATCAAACCAATGTATTAGAGCACTAAAAAAACATTGATAAGGCAGGCTGCCATTTGGGTACTATAAACAAGTATCATTATCAGTATTATATGGGAATGATTAAAAATTGAGTTGTAGTTTGTAATTTGAGTGAGTCATCTAGAAAAAATTGGTCCATTTACTAGAATTTTTTTTTTTTTTTATGTTACCCAGATATATTAAACAGGGTGGCCACCCACCTGGAAAACCTTGAAAACCTGGAACTATCAGGGAATTTTTTTATACTGGAAAAAACCTGGAAAAATCTGGGATTTTTTAAGGAAAAGCTGGAATTTTTTCTTTGATTTTTCTTAATTTTACTAATTTAAATTATTTACTAATTTTCTTAATTAAAATTATTTTACCAACTGTTATACCCACTTTTAGACGAAAATGTATTGCCAAACAGCTGAAATACCATCAACTTAGCAATACTTCGCTTACATCAAAATTTGGTTCATTATAACTCTGTTAAACTCCCTTGGTTTCTTAAAGAGTAGAGAACCTTTCCAGGTCACCTCATTCCCAGCAGGTGACTTGGCTAACACTCTATCCCATAAGTCAAAGATGATAAAATAACATTAAAAAAATAATATTTTAAATAAAATACTTTATAATATTGACACTTTTCTTGTATCCATCCTAAATTTTATGAGGGAAAAAAAGCACATTAACCTGGAAATTTTAGGATTTTTACCTGGAAAAATCAGGGAAATTCAAAACCTGATTTGAGTGGCCACCCTGTTAAAATTGATGAAAATTTGAAGGTAGTTTAGGGTTAGGTAGTTATGTTGGGTAGCATTATTTTGCACATTGATTTCACTCACATAGCTAGTGATTTATCATATTTTAAAAATATTCATTGTGCTGTTTTTTTGTTGTTATAAGTATATCAATCTTTAATATACATTAATACTTGCAAAAATAACTTAATTAAGAAATTATTTAAAAACATCTTTCATTAATACTTTATCCATTCAGTAACTGAAGTTACAAAATAATATTAGCAAATAAGATTTCAATAAATTAAAATAAAGCTTTTTTTGTATTATATTCTTTTAAAAGAAACAAATTTAAAAATCTTAAGTATTTGTATTGGAATTTTTATTCAGGTTATGTGCGAAATGTAGGAAAGGAAGTAGAATATATATTTGTAAATGATAATGGCTGGCTCCATTCCTATCTTGTTGCTGCTATTATTATGCCAGTAACAGTAAGTAAATTTCTTTCTTTTAAGTAAACATAAAATTAAAGTCCAGAAATACAAAAAATGATTTTACCTTATAGTTAAAGGTTAAAAAGTTTTTAAGCTATCTTGAATGAAATTCAGAATTTTAACTTAATATTTTATGCTGTCTAAATTTGAGATTGTCTATTGAGATGGCAGAATTGAATCTTTTGCATCTTCTGCAACTAATCCAAATTTTGGGGATGGCAGAAGATATTAAGATATAATTCTGAAATTTTGTGCATATATTCTTGTTGAGCAATTGGAACTTATAAGCCCTACCACAAACCAATCAACTGAACCTGTGATTCCTCCCTTTTTTTCTTTTAAGCTTTTCTAGTTGAATTTTCACATGTTTTTGTCCAATGAGGTAACAAAAAAGATCAATTTAGAATTAGAGTTATAAGATTTTGCATGCATCTTAATGGTGGTAGATGAAAAGAAATTTTTTCTCATTATTACTAAAAGAATAAAAACATATCGACTTTTTCAACAAAGAAATTTTTTTTTTTATGAAAGCTGTAGCAAAATGCTAAAATGCAATTTTTTATTAAATGTTGACATTGCTACTTTTTTTTTTAATGATTGTAAGTGAAGTAAAAGTATATATTGATGTGATTTAACATCATAAGGTATTTTTTAGCTAGATTGTCTACGATCAATATAAAAATTATTAAAAATATGTTAATGATGATGTGACAAACATTCAAAAATTTAATAATATTATGACAAAAAATTGAATAGATTAATATCTATTATCATTTTAAATATTAATCATATATGTTTGTTTTAAATTATTGTTAGGCTTTGTTTGAACTATTGATATTTTTCCTCCCTCTTATATTTTGAAATATGATAAAAACACAAATTAATAACTGAAATAACTTCTAAAAAATTTTATTTTTATTTTTTCTGGTTTAATTTGATAGTCTTTTAGAATTGTATGATAAATATTACACTGTTGTACAGTACAAAGTCCCCTATCCGGACGTCTGTTTACCAGAAGTTCTCTTTTCCGGACACTTTTTAACTATCAAAGTAAACAGAACTTTTTTCCTTTTTCAAAGAAAGTCTTTTTCTTTTCACGTTTACATTTTGTTAAAAAAAGTATGCAGAGATGATAATTCTCCACTTTTCCACTTTATGATCTTTAGCCACTTTGTGATTCTTGTTCGATTTCAATCCAATTTCCGCTAAAATATGAAGAAAAAAATGGTTATCACGGAAACAAAATCCGGCATTTTATTATAGTGTGAAAAAATTGCGTAGTTCTCATGTTTTGCACAAAGGGATTATTACTACCAAGAATCTCGCTCTAAATTTCAGAATACACACGAATTTCACATTTAAAAAAATTGCAAATTTAAGATGAATTCAACACGACTAAAACTTCTTTAAAAATGATTATTCAAAAGCTCGATTTGAAATTCGCAGATCGTAATAATATTACATCAAAAATGAGATCAAGAATTTAAAAACTATGTGGAAATCCAAAATTGTTGAAAATGTGATTGAAAAAACAATGTCGACAATGAAATCGCCGCAAATCGCGTGCATCAAAAAGTAAATTTTCAGGTGCACAATTCAAATTTTCCTGTATAAAAAACTATGTTAAAAAACTATGAAAAATCCTTGGTAATAATTGGCAAAAAAGCAATCGTGAATCCACATGGGATTACGGGTGAATCCTCAGTAAATGAATGTGAAATGAGTGGTTTGAAGATTGCAGAGCCAAATAATCTTGTATTAAAACATTGAAATTTTAAAAACCAAGTAAAAATTCGTTTTAATAACTACTGAATAAACAATCAACAAAACCAGACGAATACTTTGTGTAATCGTCGATAATCAAGTGCATTGAGCAATGATTACTGACTGAATGCCTGATTCGGAATTTGCGGTATGTTATAATGGCATATTAAAATATCAAGATTTAAAAATTCATGTGGAAGCATGTAACAAAAGCTGTGAAAATGCGCAACCAGCCAAATCACCTGGATTTATACATAGTTGATTGAAATTGACGTTAATTATCGTCTATTTGTTATTGTTATTGAATAAAGATGTTTGTTTACTTTAAAGACCTATTATCCAGAAAAATCTATTTTCCGAATTTGCTGAAGTCCCGACAATTCTGGATATGAGGCTTTTCACTGTATATATATTTTTTTACTTAGTAAATTAATAAATTTGAAAAATTATGTAATATATGTACCATGATGTGAATTAACTATTTCTTGCCATTAATTTAATTAGGTTACTTCAATACAAATAGTTTATTTACACAATTAGTGCAAGAATTTAAATATTTCATTTCTAATAATTTTACATTTTCCAAAATTATCAAGTCTTGCTATTTGTTGATTTATTTTATTTTTAACAATGTTAAATATTCACCATCCTTCTCTAGACATTTTCTGTCTCCTTGCTTTTGCGATTTGCTCACCAACAAATGTTTGTGGCTTGCAGTAAGTATATATTATCTTTTTTCACTATGCACTCATTTATTGTAGAGCATTTAAATTTGTTTATATCTCTTATTTGTTATTTACCTGTTTTTTAATTCTAATAATAAGAAATCATGAAAAAGTATTTAAACCTTAGACTTTTCATTTGAGTTTCATAAAGAATGAATTATTTTTATTTGTGAACTATTAGACCCCACCAAAATTTTCTTTGGTGCATATAGTAAATTTAGTACTAGAGTTTATAATGCATCCATTTAGTTAAACTGTATTAAGCATATATATTGAAACTATGCTCTATAGACTTCAAAAACTCTTATTCCTATTTTCGTAATTTCACATTAATTTTAAAATTTTCTCCTAAAGAATGTTATATAGTCATCTATTTTTGTCATCACTCGTAATAAATAAATTTTTGAATAATTTAATATAAAAGTAAAATCTTGTATTTTTATTATTCAAGCTCATTAAAATAAGGACATAATATGTAACAGAAAAGCAATTTTTGAATGTTATTTACTATTGTTTGGTAAAAAATTTTTTTTTCCTTCTGCATTCTTTGTCTTTTTTAAGGTCATTAGAATGAAATCTAATTTTTTATTATTCATAAGAAGGTATATTTTCAAACTAGTTTTGATTTTACCTATCAAATGTTATGTTAATAAAGTTTACAATGGTTCATTGATGAAGTGTATCACCTGGTATGAGAGAAAGCATGAATAATAAAGCACATATTGATATATTGTACATTGATTCATTTTTCAGCAAACATGTTTGATTTTATAAGATTCCAAGGCCAGCGCCGATACAATGGTAGCCCATTATTTACAGTAATCCTTGCTTTGTTTGGTAAATATTTCTTTTTAATATTGTTTCAATTTATAGGTTTAAAGTTGATCTAATTTGTCTAAAACTACTTACTGTTATTAACTTTATTAAATTTAAAATTTTTGATTTGACAGAGATATGTGAGAACAGTTACAAAATATTTAAATTTGTTTTTTAATATTGAAATTTTTTTCCCTTCATATAACTGCAATCTCTGTGGTAGAATTTTTTCAAGCATCCTGCGAAGAACTTCACTAGCACTAATATCTTTCTGCAATATACTTTTAATGATAACAAATATGCATGTTCTAATTAAAAAAAGTTTTATGTTTACAAAAGAACAGTTTTATAAGTTTGAGTAAGTTAATAAAACCTTTATGTTTACAAAAAAGAAATAAATATATATATATATATATATATAAATTTTTTTTCCTTCCAAATAGGATTTTTTAATTGAATATGTAATATTTTTTTATTCTAATATTCGGGGAGATATTCACATATTTTGTATGGGGAAAACACGCTAATTATTTCCTTTTTCGCATTTTGTAAATTATAGTCATATTTAAAAAAAAAAAGAAATTCAAACCCTTGAAATCCGTAACAGTAACTACAAAAAAAAAAAAAAAAAAGAGCAACAGTAAAATCTCACGAATCGGATTTTTTAAAAAGTGGATACTAAATGTGTATTTCGTTTCCAAATTTGGTTGTAATAAATAATATTGTATTTTAAACATCAGATTTTAAAAAACAATGCAGAAAACAATAGCAATAACTACAAGAAAAAAAATTGATAGAATCATTGCGTTAAAAATAAAATATTCAATTGCGCCATTCGAATTTTCCATATCATCAGAAATATATTGGCATATTTGAAAACCATGTGGATTTCAATATCAATAACTGCCAAAAATACAATCAATACATTACGTGGACTACATCAAAACATACTGCCGCGTAAATTAAGTGTGCCGAAAAGTGCTTATTTAAAATACGTGATTCAAATTTTACATGTAGAAATAATATCAACTGAGAAATAACAAGAATTTTAAAAACCCTGTGGAATTTGGTTCTACTAGTGATGAAAAGACAAAAAAAAAAAAAGAAAATTTATTGTCGTTAAACTGTTCTACTGTAAAGTGCTCTACTCCGCATGCAGGTCATCGGGCTACCAAAGCAGGGAAGCCATCCCCTTTGCAGAGGATCAAAATTGTGATGGCATGTTTTCAGATAATCCTTAGGGATGTTTCTCAGACCATAGAAAATCGCCCATTGTGCAGCTCTAGTGCGACGTAAATAAAGTACCTATTTACTTTTTCTTTCTTTAACTATCAAAACATCAATATAAATTACTTTGACGGCATGCTTTTTGTTTAGTTAGTGAATAATAGTGCTTCAAAAGCTAAGTTAACACAGTTTTTTGTTTAAATTATAATTTAAAAAATATTAAGAAATACTTCTAGTTGTAACTCCACCTTATTTCAATTACTTAGTTTGGCACTGATTTCAAAAAGTGTTTTTTTTAAATTTAGTGCTTAGCAAATAATCCAGTGCTATGAGTATTCAATTTTACAAGTATGATAGTTATTATCTTTAATTTCATAGGTATGATGGCTATAATTACAAGTTTCTTTCACAACTCAACACTCACTTTGAACATCACATTCATAGTTTGGTTGGCAGATTTTTATGATTCTATTTGTTGCCGAGCTCTTATACCTAAGAGACACTGGTACCGGTAAGGCATACTATGTTTATTGTGGGTATTTTTTTTAAAGAATTTTCTGAAGTGTCTGTGCTTTAGTTTTCAATATACATCAGTATTTTTTTTTTTAAATATAATTTACTGCAGTATAATTAAATGTTAGAATCTAACTGATATGTTATAAATGTATTCTTAAATAGTTATTTTAATTTTTTTTCTATGAAGTTTCTACGTAAGAAGGTGTTTTATTATTTTTGTTAAATTGCTATAATTATTTTGAAGATTATATAGTAAGTTAATTTATATAACTATGTAATGCATGAAATTATGTAAGCCAGCAGGGGACACAGACACAGCTGGAGGGGTTTACTCAAGCCAACCACCAAAGACTCTACTAGGATTACATTGCTTAGTTGCTGGTTTCAACACATAAATAATAATAATAATATTTATGTGTTAAATAGTACTGTTAATAATAATAGTAATGTGCTAGATAGACTGTAATATATAAATATTATTTTTCTGTATAAATTATTTCTTTTCCTCACAAGTTTTGAATTTCATTTGATAAATGTTTTTTACTTTTAAATAGCATTAAGGAGCTGCCCATAAATTATGTCACACATTATCCAATATTTCTGACTTTCTTTTCCTTTTTATTACATTTTACCATACTATATATTGTCACATGTCAAGTATGAACATATACTAACAGTCCAGGAACTAAGCACTACGTTTAAGATCATACTTGAAATTTTACTTTTAAACTTTGTCTTTAATAAGATTTGTGGCATAAGAATAATAATTATCATATGTGCACTTATTTTATTGAAAAATATTTAATTAACTGTTTTCAAAACAGTCACACTTTTTGAAATCCCTTCCTCCCCCAAGTGTGACATTATTTATGAATAATTTCTAATTTTAAATAGTTGTGATTCTTATTAATAGTTATTTTTCTCACTGCATCATTCTATTAATATGTAGATCATTTGCTACATAAACTAATTTGAGTTATTTTTTTTTTTAAAAGACCTCTTTACAACTTAATGCCCTCCAAAACATTTTCTGAATGACTGCTACTCAAAGGATATTAAATTATTAATTATTTTGAAGAATTTATTTTTATTCTGAAAGAGACAATGTTTTCTGCTGCCTTGCCAAAAAACATATATTGTGATCTATATTTTTTTTCTTAATAATTTTCAGTTTTTAAATTAAAAGCTGTTTGTTTTTTATTTTGAGAAAACAAAACAAAAACTTTTTGTTATAAAAAGTCAGTATTTTGCAGTACAGTCATACTTGCATGGATTGATTTGTTTACTTAATATAGATTTTAAAATCTTGTTTAAACTTTTGGATCAAGCTCACATTTCTTGTCAAATATGCTTTGTGTATCATTGAAATTCATCAGTTGTTTGTTGTTGCTGATCCCCTGGGTCTAGAGCCCTAGACCAAGTCCAGAAGATCACGTCGCATCAGCAAGTCATAGACAGTCTCTCCATCACTCATCAGTTGCCTCACAGAGGCACCAATGCAATCCAAAAGAAGCGATGGCCGAGCAATGACAATAGGCATAAGTCTTTCCTTTCGCTCTGAAGGTCAAACACTTTATATGGCCTGTCCTAAGTCTTGACAAAGCTGTTTGAGCAAATCTAGGACAAGTGCACTGCAGGGATAATCCGGGGCATTTGGCGGCATACCAATCATGATCTGGTGGGTGTTTCCACGCTGAATTTACTCAATATTGAGTAGGAATTCATCAGTTCCTAAGCATATAAGTTTTTTTTTATTATGCATATAAATACAATAATTTTCAGTATTTTTAGAGTTAATAACTATTTCAGGTGATGGGTTTACCATACAAAAAATTGAAAGCTTGTTTTAGTTACGAATGATGAATTTGTTTCAACTAATTATGTTAGTGGCGATGTTTTAATTACTAAAATAAAATTACATTTTCTTCTAGATTTTTCTTGTTGTATCATTATGTGTTTTATGCCTATAATCATCGTTTTAATGGATTGCATTGGCAACTCAATCTATTGACATCTTGGCTGTTTATATTGGTAAATATTCATTTAAAATTTTAAATACTTAGTCATATTTTGTCTTTGATTTTAGTGATAGTTTTATTTGAAGTTGAGGAATTTATTTTCTACGAATAATTTTTTTTATTACAGTAAATGCTATATTTAATAGTAATAACAACTTTGTGATTGACATTTTAAGAAAATTTAACTGTTTCTTAATTGAAGGCAGATAATCTTCTTATGGAAACTACTCTTATTATTATGATTATTTAAAATATCACAAAAAAAAAAAAAAAAATTAAAATAAAATCACTGTTTTTCAAGCTCTTGAAAATGTTATTTATAACTTAAATTTTTATTAATTAAATTGTGTATCATTAAAATAATAAAATTTGTGTGATATAAAGTATTGTGTGCTACTTAAATTTTCGATAATTATACTATGCTTTTATATTATTGTTTTAATTACAAAGTTAAATTAATTTATTCCTGTTATTAAATTAATTTTCTTTAATGAATATATACTCTGCATACAATATTAAAACAAGCATTTTAAAGTTTATATTTTTATACTTTATAACTGAAATATTTGTCTTTGTGTTCCATAACTATTCTTGATAATTTGGAACATACAAACATAACCATTACAATACAATATCCTTTACTCCTATTATATTCTACATACTGCAATACTTTATTTATGCACATACTCCTATATATATCCCATCATGAGAGCACGGAGTATGGAGGTTAAGGCTTCACGTTTTCGTGACTAACTGCATGATTGTGGCTCTGTGGTCAGCACTGCTCACATATATGTTTACATATTTTTATTTATATAACTTTTTTTTGAAATTTAAAAACTATAGTTCCATTTTTTTAAAATAAAAATTAATTCTGAAACTAGCCGTAGATATTATGTATTTTTAATTATGAGCTAATCAATTTTTTCCTGTTACTGTCGAAAATTCTCGACTTTTTTTCATCATTGTTGTTTTGCGTGTTACAACAACATTTTATTTAATTTTGCCCTTAACTTGCAATTTTTATAACATAAATCCTTCTTTTAAGACCACTTTTTAAAATTTTTTTAAATATTTAACTTTGTTTTATTTTGCAGCACTCTATGGTCTTTTTCTTCCACCACTATGAACTACCATATTACGTTCAAAGTTTTGTTCAGTTTCGGGAATCACATGTATTACGTCCTCCTCGTTCTCAACCTCAGACTCAGTCTGCTAGCACCAGCACCAATCAGCCAACTGAACCTGTGGTACCCCAATCAGATGAACAGCTAATCGATCATGAAGTCTCAAGCCCTGAAGAGAATGCAGAACCTAATCCTGAAAACGTTATTGAAAGTCTTGTTGACGACAGTAATCAGGGCCAGTCTGAAAGCAATCCTGCCTCAGTAGACTCTTCTGATGACTCGTCGCAAGAAATCCCAGCAGATGATCAATGCTTAAAGTGTAACCGTGATGAGATGTATCTTAGTGATGCGGTGAGCGTCTTATCTGAAAGTGGCTCTAAAGAGACAACTGAAAACTGTCCAGGGGATAAAATTTGTGTAGAAAATAACAAATGTGAAGCCTCTATATCAGGTTCTTCACAAAATCGTGGCTCTGCCTCATGTTCACTTAACAATCCTAGTCATTGTGAATTACCAAATGAAAATCAAAAGAAGCAAAGCTACTTAGACTCTGAGGAAGAACTTAGTGAACCTCAGCATTTTAACACCGAATCAGATGGTCAAAGTGAAACTGAGAAATCATGCTTTAGGCCAAATATAGAACATAGCACAGCTCCAATTGCTGATAATGTTACACCAGAGGAAAAGCATATAGAATCAAGTGAACATGATGATTGTTAAAAAGTTTGATGTTAATTAACTTTATTACATTTTGTTAAAGTTTAGAGACCACTAAGTGGAATCGAAAGCACTTATTATTTATTGGACTGAGTGTGAGAAGTTTTCCGATTTTGATTATTGCTTATTGATATTGGAATTTTTTCATTTACAGTTTAATTTTGCTGCTGTAAAGTTTTCCTTAATTTATATAGATTATTATTTCAAGACAGGTGACTTGTGCAAAACTATATTTAATTTCCTGGTGTATGAGCCCTTTGAATATCCATTCGGTGTTAATGTGGGCTCCATATGTTGTGATATCTGTTTGATGTTTGTGATTTTTAACTATGAGAGTTATGTGCTTTTTTATTCTAAAGAAGAAAAAAAACATCAATTTATAATGCTCTGGGTTTAATCATCGTTACATTGACAAAGCCAATGAAAAGTTTGATTTTATATTTCATTTTATATTATAAATAATTTTTTTTTTAAAAAATATTATTTTAAAATGTGAAAAATTATTAGATTTTAAATAATATCAGTAAAAATATTTGTTTTTACTGAATTTATTTAAAATGTTTCATTTAATGTTTGCTATCAGTTTTATGTAAAAAGAGGTAAAAGGGAACTTTTACTCAAATCATTAAAAAAATATGTTGTATTTTAAATCAAAATTTTTTTTAAGTGATATTATTACTTGCATTGAAAATATAATAATAAAAAATGTGCCAACTAAGTAATGAAACATAAATATAATAATTGAACAAAGTTGTTCTATTTAAAGTGTTGCTAGTGATAAAATGTTGCTCAAATTTTGTTTTATTATTTCTCCACGCTTTTATTATGATCTATTATTGTCTCAAATGTTTTCAAAATATTTTAGGTTCTGCAGGCTGCACTGAAAAATTGTTTTAAAATTTCAAATAATTTTCTTGAAATTTGATATTTTAAAATCATAACTTTTAATGATTTTATTACATGCTATATAGATTGTTTTTCCTTATAATTTTAGTTATTATCATGCATAACTAAAAAATTATAGTATTGTATCAAATTTATTTTGAGTTTCATTAGTGGTCAACACACATTTTAACTGTATTTACTGTTTTATTCTTATTAAATGCTTTATTGTTCTTATAGATTTTGTCTTTATTTTACTACTTTTTTGGAAATAACTCTCGTAATATTTAGTTTTTTGCATCTATATTTAGCTCTACTTTTAACTTTTTTGTATCTATATTTAACTCAAACCACTGATAATGGCTTTAGAGTTCCATAAGTGGAACTTTACAAATCCATTATATATTTTAGAATTCCTATATTCAAATGTAGTATGAAGTATTATAGGAGTTTGTGTGATTGGCAGAATGCTTAAGTTCGCTGAAAAGAAACAAGACAAAAATTTCTCTGCAGAATTATCATAGGGTGCACTAGAAAGATATCTTTATTCGTTGGAAACTCTGAATAATAGGTATGTACTTTTTTCACCTTTTAAAATTAATCTTACCCATTAAAGTATTTATTATTTAAAAAATTAATGGTTGATAACTTTATATATTTATTAACCTTATATACTAATATTTTGTGATGTAAATAGCTTTTAAAAATTATAACAGTAATTGTGGCGCTTTTATAAAGTTATTTATGTTATTATATACCAAAAAATGGTTTATTTTCTAATAAAACATTAGTTGTTTTGCTAACAAGTTGTTTCCATAAAATATTTTGCAAATAACTATATTGTATTTAAAGAGCTGAATAAGTAACCTTAACTGGTAAAAAATTAAACTTTATTTTATTTTTTACCAGTCAATCTCGATGTTAAAATCATTTTGAAGATGACATAAATGAGATTTGAGAAAAATTTCCCTGAGTATGGTAACTAATTTTGCTGTTTTTGGCAACCTTAATCTAAACGAATTTAAAACTCCTTGTTATAACTCACTAGACATGGGAACTCAATATGAAGGAATGTCCACGAGAAATTATATTTTTGCTGTTCTGATATATCTTCCTGTTTAGCTGATAGGTAATATAAGATATAATAATCTACAAGAATAAAAATAAAGCACAACATTTGCCAACTAGTTTGTTGGTGATCTGTTAAGTCATAGTAAACCTGTAACTTTCAAAACAATTTATTAATTTGTTAAACATAAACAATTTAACCAATTGTATAATGAAAATAAAAAGCTACAATTTAAAGCACTTTATGGGAAAATAAAAACTTTATCTGCTAGGATAAATACCAAAAGCTATTACTCTTTTTTTTCAGGAAGATTTTTCTTAATGGTAGAGAAATAATCAAATTAGTTTAACTTTTGTAGAAATTTGCTTACTTTTGGGAACAACATTCCATAATTATGCAGCCTTGTGTATACGTTTTAATGTTTGTATGTCATGGTCATTTAAAATTTCATTTATTAAACCAAGATTTAAATATTAAAGTTCAAATTATAATTCCCATTGAAAAAGACCTTTTGCTAAAAGTGTCAAACTTGGCAGCTATGTACTAATTATGGGACTTGAATTTATCCTGTGATGCTAAAAATAGTAGCCAGAGAAATCTCCATGTGATTGAATAGGGCACTTAGTGCATTGATAAAATTGAAAGAAAATGTTAACCTGCAAAAATGAAAATTAATGAATAATGAAAACTACAAACAATTTTATGAAAAACTAATTTTAATAGCTCTAATTGCATTTTTATTATTTTATGTAAGTAGTACAACATTAAAACCATTATAATTTACAAATAGCTAAATTGAATATCAGTCAGTATGATTCTCTTCTAGCACTAGCACAGAATGAACCATCATGGATATTTTTAAATTGTTAAAAAAATTTTTTTGTAAAGGAGTAGTTTTTTTTAAACATCTTCATAGTCTTCACATTGAGCACTGTAATAAATAGTCTTTGTCCAATTTTAACTACCGTTAACTTTGGTGGTGTCTTCTGATATATTGATGATGCTTACACTTAATTGTGAGTTTTATGCTTTCCAACAATTTTATTACCTGAAAAGAGAATAAAATATTACTTAGAAAAAACTAAAAATTAAATTTTGCAATGTTTTATTAACAATAAAATTATATTTCATACATAGGGTTACCAAAAATTATGTTTCCAACTTAAATAAATTGGATTGCTCTGTTTTGCTGTTCAGAAAAAGAGAAAAGATTCAAACTAAATGACTTTGGATCAAATGATTAGGTATATTTCTATGTAAAATATTAAACACTTGAGGAGTTATACTAATTGAACTTAAGATGTTAATTAATTAATGTAGATGATATATTTAACTAAAGTTTTCTTTTACAATGCATTCTGGTTTCTTATGAAAAAAAGGGGGAGGGGAGAGAAGGCTTTTCAATCTAGAAAATATGGTCCCAGTAATTTAGCCAATAGAACTTGCTAAATAAGTTAAAATTATTATTTTTCTGCTTTGCTTTTTCTTTGCATACTATGAATGATTTTAATTATTTTTTATAAAGCTGTAAAACTAATTTACCCGAATATTATATCATGCAAAATAAATTTTTACTTTCAAATCAAATATTTTATAATTTAATTTAAAAATTTTGTAGATTTTAGAATATTTTATATGATAATAATTTTAGATGTTAATATTAAAAATTGGGATGGGGTTTAATAGTTCTAGACTAAATAATAACTATTAGACTTCATATTTACAAATTTTTATTTTTTGGCAATTGATATGCATGCACCAATTTTGTTCAAATTTTGGGGATTAAAAGGCAGTTAAACATGATGAAAACACTCCACTTAAAATATTTTAATGCACTTTTCTAAAAATGAGGCTTTTGACTTGGCTGTTATCGCCACTTTACAATTCAATTTATTATTGAAGTATTTTTATTTTTCAACATTTTTTAAAATGCTGTCATTTACTTCAAAAATTACAAAGTGCTAACTGTATAAAAAATGTCTTAATTTTTGATTAAAATAAATTCCAATGTAACTTACAGAATAAGATTTTAAACAATGTTAAAAAATTATTCATTTAAGAACTGTTTAAAAAAAATATTGGATTTAGAGTTCAAAACTTTCAGTTCTTTCTTCAATAGCTTTGTATTTAATGATGACTAGATTGTTTTTTCAGTGATTTAAAACTTTTCATGAAAAATCTTTTAAAACTTCGACTCTGGGACACTAGTGTTCCATATATTTTTTCTGACACTAATTACGAACAAAAATATATTTTGATAGTTTTTAATTATAAAAAACAGTTTAACAGCTACAAAAAATATATTTCAGTTTATCGTAATTATATTTGTACTAAAACATAAAATCCCCAAAAAGTTTTTAAAATTTTTTTTCATTCATATTTAAAAGATTATCAATAATTAATCTTATAAATTAAAGAAGTTTCAGTGATGAATAACTTTCTCTTAGATCTAAATAACTGCAAATTTCAAAATTGTTTGGAAGTGCGCTGTGTTTGGAATATTTTAATTTTTTGGATTAACGCAGAAAAATACACTGGGGTTTCATACTGTATTTCATAACCATAACTTATTTAAATGCCTATTTTAATAATTCATAGTTATTATTTTTCATTTATTTTGACCTAAGTTAATACAAAATAATTGAAAAAAAATATGGAAAAAGTGTTATAAAAATTTTACATCCAAAGGATAACTTAAAAATACACAATTGATGCAATAAATCAATCAATAAAAATCCTTTTATTTTTTAACTATTTTTTTCTCACCAAAGCATTTTTTTAAAAACAGATATTGCGTTTATGAGTGGTTTGTTCAAACATTTGCAACTGAAATGATGTGTATTTTGCAATAGGAGCATTCATAATGTCATTAGTTATTACGTCTAAAAATGTATACGAACTGCAAAAGATATGGATTAGAGGCTAACTCTTTTTTTTTCTTGTATTACCTTGTTTCAGATTTTCCAAATATGTTCAACAGATGAGAAGGTGTGGACTTGCTTTTCAAGGAATGGAAGCATTCCGAAAATTCTCTGAGATTGTGTGAGAGGAAAACTGCGTGTTCTCTTTTCTTGATCATGAATTCATTAGGTAATAGCCATTTATTTTCGAAACATTCTTCTGCCGTTGGTCTTTTCCTGAAATAAATTTATTATTTGTTACTTAAGTAATAAGCATAAACATAGCAAGGAAAAAAAATTTAAATATCTTGAAATATTAAATACAGAAATATGAATTGTTACAGCTTGAGATAAAATAAATTATAATTCGAGAACTATTGAAGAATTATTCTAGATAGGATTTTTACAAAATTTATTAAATGATATATAGACACAGTGCACGTGTACTACCTCCTCCCAAGACAGAGTGAAATGAGGGAGTAACTTTGAAATTTCAAATGAGTTGCAGGGTTATTCCAGACCTTTTGTAAAGTTAAAAATTACGTAAAATTGTAAAATATGATTTGATTGTTTAAAAAATCACAAAAACCAGTAGTCTGTTTAAATTTTTTTGAGAAATTGTAAAAGATCTATTTGTGATATCCTAAATATGTGAAAATGAAGTCCTGGTTTTGTAAAAACCAAATAAAACATGTCTTTTAAGGAGCGTTGCTTTTAAATTGTAAATTAAATCTCAAGAATTTTACTGTTTTTCATAAGAAAAATCTTGTGAAAGGTCCGCTTTCACGATAATTTTGTAAAGGGTCTATTTTAACTACAACAATTTCTAGAAAGTTAAATTTAATCAGCATTTGCAGAATTTTTCAAGGAAGCTATGGATACTAGTTAAGAAACTTGTAATTTAATATAATATTATGAAGAGCTTAGTGGATGAAGCAGGTAAGTGACATTTTCAGGGGTATTTATTAATCAGGGAAAATAACAACATAAAATGGTCGCGTTAATGTAAGTATGTTTAATGTAGCCAAATTGTTTTTGATTTCACTTTATGTTAAACATAATTTATCCACATTAGTTTTGAGTATTTTTGCCTTTTTCTTTTCTAATTACAGGGATGAGATTCTTCCGAGGATTCGCGGATTTCCACTTTTTTTCAGATTTTTCCATTTTTCCCGCTAATTTCCGCTGAAATTGTTTTTTGCACAAGTTAAAATATTTTATGAGGAATTTAATTTTCCGCGGAGCGAAATTATTGAAGTCCTTATTCCTCCCTCTGAAGTTTCTCTAAAAATCATTTCCTTGGGATAAAACTGGTTGACCTTCATACAGGGATGAGATTTTTTTAGCTTTTGTCTCTCGAATTTCAGCCTTTTTATCAAAAACTCCGATTCTCTAAAAGTTTCGTTTTTTTATTAATATCCCGCTTTTTTTTTCTTTTTTTAAAAATTCAGTCGTTGAAGAAAAATAATTATATTTATTTACGATTTTCAAAGATAAACAGAAAATTCAATCTACGCCCTAGCTGCTAACCCTTCCGCATTTTTACTTATATTAGCTATTTTCTCCAATTTCACGCACAGAAAATAAGATTTTCCGTATTTTTTATCCGTCGGCTGGATAGCTCGTATTTTCGTAATTCAGACGTCGCTGCTTCTTTAATTCTGGCGTAAAAAAACAAAACAAAAAAAAAAAAAGAGAACAAAAATAGAGGTGTATTTGCTGTGAAAATTTTTATTTGCTCATTCAATTAATCTTGTAAATTTTTATTTATTATGTCTAAACAAAAACAATACAAACAAGCCTTTTAGGAATCCCAAGTCCAGACTCTGCAAATATCTTGATTTTTATTCACGCGATTTTAATATCAATCATCGATTTTCGTATTTACCTGATTTAAAAGTTGCGCATTGCGATTCTTATTTACGAGATTTAAAAGTCCAATATCGTGTTTTGTATTTATGCATTTTTGAAATCGCGATTTCATTATCACACCTCGATTTTCGTATTTACCTGATTTAAAAGTTGAACGTTGCGATTCTTATTCAGGCGATTTAAATATTGTACAGTGCGATTCTTACTTACGAGATTTAAAAAATCAATATCGCGATTTGTATTTACGAGCTTTTAAAACCCTATGTACCTATTCATATTCACGCGAGCTTAAAATCCAATGTCGTGATTCGTTTTTGCGGTTGTAATATCGCACGATTTAAAAATTATGCATCGTGATCTAAAAATTAAAAAATCATGATTTGTATTTTCGCATTTTTTAAATTCGATGTAGAGTTTCATATTTACGTGATTTAAAAGCCTCATATCGGGATTTATAATCACATGGTTTACAAAATTAATAATCGCACTTTTTTTGTCAAATTTTTGTGAGTATATATATATATATATATATATATATATATATATATATATATATATATATATATATATATTTTTATTTTTTATTTTTTTTTTTTTTTCTTTTTTCTTGGATTTCCTCTTTTTTACTTTCTGACTACTCTCATCCCTGTAATTAGGTTGTGGTAAATAGAAAAAAGGCAAGGAAGTAAATCTATAATTAAATAGTTTGGATACCACTTTTTTCCTTCTTACTCTGTTTATAGCTACTCTGAAAAAGTCACTTACCTGGTACATCCACTCAGCTCTTCATATCTAAGAACATTACATAAATTTTAAGGATATTTGTATAACTGGGAAATATAAACTGAAAACCTAGTATGGTGCAGTAGTACAGTAGACTGAAATAATTAAATAATAATTTCCGAACAAATTTTGTTGTAGTACAGTACGGAACCCGTTAACGGAACCCGTACGGAACCAAAAAACCGGAACGAATTTCAATACATTTTCCCGCCATTTTAAAAAAATTTTTTTTTTTTTCCTCATAGGATTTTAGGATTTTTCGTTCTTTTTTTAAAGATGTTTACCTTACCATCATTTTGAGAATAATCATTAGTGTATTACTTCATCGTTTTTTCTTCTTTTTAAGATTATTTTTTTTAGCTCGGTTTAACAATAAAAAAAACGGCTTTTTGTAGCGATTCAGTAAACCGGAAAAATCAGTTATCCGGAATAGCGATGGTCCCGATCGTTCCGGATAATCGGTTCCCTAGTGTATTTCTATTAGTCTTCAAAGCAGTAAAAAAGTTTTGTGTCTGACTTACACAAATGGAGTGTCAGATATGATTTTAACCTCTTCAGAACCATTATCACATATAAGTGATCACATGATTCTCCCTTCATGTTATCATATATGAAATGAACCTTTCATACTCTAATGGCCCAAGATCACATGGATGTGATCTCAATACTTAGGGGTTCAAAAACCTCCTATAAATTATCCATTAATAATCCTCCATTACATATGAATGCTTTTAATATTTATTCTTTGAATATTTATCAAAAATGAAAATAGAAAAGTATACACATTCGGAAAGGAAGGTCGCTAATTAATATTAAAGTGAGGAAAGAACAAAAATAAAACAAATCGCAGTACATGAAGGTAAATGTAATAAACAGCAAAGCTAGTTGGATTGCAGAAGGAAACATTGAGAATGTGAAGGCAAATGTTAAAAACACCTTCAAATTTCATTTCCCATTTAAACCTGTTTTGCTATTTATTGCATTCGCTTTCCTGTACTGTGAAATGTCAGATCTTGATGTTTTTGTTTTTATCCTCACTTAAATATGATTTTGCATACCAAATGTATATACTTTATTTTTTCATTTTTGATTAGGATTCTAATAATATGTATGAAGTGCGGTCTCAGCAGAACTGTCAAATAATATTCTTTTTAAGCTCTGATAAAAGATTTTAAATCTCAGATCACTCAGAGTTGATGTTGATGCCTTATTATTTTTTTTAGCTTTACTGCTTAACTTAACTTACTGAGGTGTCCTTTTGAAGAGTTGCATGAGGAAATGCGTTGCTTCTGGAGTAACTTCTTTATAAAGATGATCAAAGTGGTAACGGACAAACAAGATATTATCCTTGGTCTCTTGTTTGGATTCGCCGAGGAAGGGAGAAACACCACTTAATCTGCAAAACATAACAGAATTATGATGGAAATTAGTTGATAATGTTCTATTCTCTGCATTAAAATTTAGGTTGGGATGAAATTTAGGTCGGTGAAAAAGTTTCTTCAGGCTACCATGCTGTTTAATCGAGCTAAAATATCTATACAAACATAAAAGCACTGTTTAAATAAGAAGTGCTTTTGGGTCTGTTTAGTTTATAGGTCATAAGCCCGAAGCAAGTTTAGCTTTTGAAAAATCTATATATATATATTTCTCTTACACGGCGACAAAAAAAGCCTCATTACAACTCCCCGAATGGCAACGCTAGAAAATCGACCAATGATTGCCGCTAAAAATGTCACATGCCAAATCTAGCTGAGGTGGCTCAACATATAGCGTTTTTAAAAACGGAAACTGAAATAACCAGAGAGAGCATTCTCACCAATGGGATCTCTTCCGAAATTCACCCTATCAGCCGCGGCAATCTCATACTATTAAGCTAGGCAGAAGTGAGTAGTCTTTGTCGATAGATCTCTATTTCAGTATTTTGTCGAAAGCGCTTTTTTTCACGAATTAATTACGAATTTATTTGGCGATTTTTGATATCTATCACGAATTTATTTATTTTATTATTGTTATGAGTTATTCATTGAAAAACGAGTCTCAGTCGTGCTGTTACGCTTTTAAGATTTTATACTATAGCACATTTCTAATAGGTTTAACGAATTACATGTCATTTATTTGAATTCAAATTTATTTTAATGACTTAGTATTTACTAAAAATTGTAATTTTTTTTTTAAAAAAAAAGTTGTTATATGGATTTGAATGATTGTTTTGAATTCTTAGAATTTTGTGCATTTGCAATGCACCTAAGTTAGTAGCGAGCGAAGGGAGCTTGGTTTGTGAAGCAAACCATATAAGATTGCATAGCAATTTTCGGGGGTTGGCGAGCGTTAGCGAGCAGGGGGCGCAGCCCACTAGTGAAATTAGTTTTTTTTCTTCTAAATTTTCTGTTAAAAACATATATTGTAGAATGTATTCAAATTCATGTTAGGCTCTTAATTAAATAAAATTTGTATTTGATCATTTTAATGAAACCAAATATCTTTTTCTCATACTGAGACAAACCTTCAGTTCGAAATTTGGCTTTCCATTTAACGTAATTTACATGATCTGGTCAGAGCCTGGCTATAGTGAGCATGGGCCCTGGGTCTGGACTTTGATTAAGTCAAAGATGTCACATTTCTTTAAAAATAAATTCTCAAATAATCAGCAAAACCTGTATAAAATTTGAAAATCGTACCTTTTTCTATGCTAAAAAATATTCACAATGATGAATGTATGGAATATTATCAGTATTTTTGAAAATAGGTAAAAAAAAATCTAATTCTAATTATATTATCCATATAAATGTAGTATAAGCATAGAAACTGAGAGAATTTTGCTCACTAATAATAAATAAGTAATTAATAATAAATCAAACAATGTTTTACTAAATGTGGAAGTATGCATATCAATTAATAAATCAGTAAAGAATAAAAGAAAACACTGTTAAAAACAAATATTTAGTGCCTCGCCAGACATTGTGCCTGGGAGCGCAATGTATGAGATATATATATATACATAATTTCTAGATTTAGATCTTTTTAATGAATTTATAAAAATAGAAGTACGCATAAAAATTTAAGATGATGCAAACTTTTTTTTATTTCAATTATTGTTTGTAAAATTCAAGACTGATAAATTTTTTAATTAGAGAATTCTTAACTTAGTGGTACTGAAAAAATGAGAGCTTATGTATAAAAATGAGGTTTACTCACAAAATGTAAGTTAAAACTCCCACTCCCCAGATATCAGCTGGTGTGTGAACTTCTTCTCCTTTAATAACTTCAGGAGCTGTAACAAAATTTTGTTTAAATTATTACTTTAGATATTATTAGCATGTTATTTACAATTTTATTATATATTATTTTCATTGTTCTTTTTATTTGATTATATTTTGATCTTTGTAAAATTAATTATTTGAAAATATATTGATATGAAATTGAATTGCTCATCAAAGAATAGTTATTGAACCAGATACATCAATAACCATACTTTTTATCAGAGAACAAATAGGTCATCAAGAGTCTAATTAATAGGAAATAATAGTGTAAACCCTTATTTTTAAAAATCAAAATTTATGGTAACAGCCTTAAAAGGGAATAACACAGTACAATTTTCAAAAAAATTATTGCATTTTTTGACAGTTTATAATTTTAGGATTATTGTATCAAAATATTGAATTGATTTTCGCAAAATTGTTGTAATTAATTAATAATGTATAGTAATAATTAACAACGTAAGTTATCATGACAGTTTTAAAGGGGAATAAGAAAGTACAATTTTCCAAAAAAAAAAAAAAAAAAAATGCTTTTTTCTTCAGTTTATTATTTTAAGATTATTGTATCAAAATATTGAATTGATTTTCGCAAAAGTGTTGTAATTAATTAATTAATATTGTATAGTATTAATTAATTAATGTAAATTATGGTAACAGCCTTAAAGAGAAACAACACAGTACAATTTCCAAAAAAATTGGGAAAAAAATTATTGCATTTTTCGACAGTTTATCATTTTAAGATTGTATCAA
The DNA here is from genome assembly GCF_982258835.1 of Parasteatoda tepidariorum. Classification (NCBI taxonomy): domain Eukaryota; kingdom Metazoa; phylum Arthropoda; class Arachnida; order Araneae; family Theridiidae; genus Parasteatoda; species Parasteatoda tepidariorum. The sequence continues at coordinate 61,840,009 of NC_141759.1, forward strand.
AATACTAAATTGATTTTCGTAAAAATGTATAAGTTACAGCATATGTCGAACAGGACACGCTGAGCAAGTGAACTTGTCCATTCAGTTTATTAATGGATTTGCTTACCCCTATCAAAACATACTATACTATTAGTAAAATACTATTATTTTAGCTATTTTATTGAAATAGTTTGTTTAAATTATGAAGGAAAAAGAATTAACGATACTTTCAATATAAATAGTTGAAATTGCTTCTTATTTAGCTGTAAAAATTTCGAATGAATTTTGCAAAAGGTTCTTGACAGTTATGGAACTAATAAAATAAACGTAGGCCCAGCAGCCAAAGAATATGCTCAAAATAAAGATAACCACAGAATTTTGGCTGAAACTTTAATAACACATGAGGAGTCACTTAAGGGTAAATCGACAAGGGCTAAATTAGCATTTGGGACTGCTGACAATGCTAGAGGAAATATGGACCTGGTATTGATGCATTATAGTTAGTTAAAAAAAAATTCATAAATTTTTATGGATTATTGATCATAAAATTTTAAACGCAATTTACTCAAAACTATGCTTTTCTTGCTTGCTGTATCTGTAACTAGCACAATTTTCCACCAATTTAAATCAAATTTCAACACAAAATACATTTTTAAATATAGTTTTCAGTTCACATAGGGATATTTAATTGGGTTAACTAGTTTTGAGTTATTAACTTATTTTATGTCGTTTACTGAATTTTTTTCCCAAAGCACTGTCATTTTGTGTAAAAAAAATATTTTTTAAAAATCATATGTGCAACGAAAACTACATTCATGTTTAAAAAAATCAAAAAGGAATCATATTTAAATGTTTTTTTTCTTCAACTTATGAGTACAGCAGTTTTGGATAATATAAAAATAAATAAGGTATAAACACTATATTATATAAATTTGTGTATTTGTAACATGATAGAATGAAGATTAAAATATGTACAATAAAGTTAAAAAAAATGTATGAAGTTAATCCCAGTTGTTGCAAAATACATTAAAAAATCCTTTATTACAGGCTTCTACTGTGTCGTTCCCCTTTATCAATGGTAAAAAAATTGATAAACTTGATTCTTGCAGTTACTTCAACTTATTTTATCAAGAGAAAACAGTTTCTAGTCTTAGGCGGTTTTAAAGTTATTGCTGTTCAAATTGGAAAGAGAAAAAAAAACTATTTAACTATTTAATAACTAAATACTCTAAAGAAAAACCTTAACTTTATTACCTACCAGATGAACCACTGAAAATATATTATGAAATTTCATGCAAAGTATCATAATATCCTGTACCTTTGGATTTAAAATTATGTTGTCCTAGACTGGACACTAAAATTTGTTCTTAATATGTTATGAACATGAGTCATGGGGCCGCCATAGCCTGGTTGGTAGGGCGTTGGGCCTATGTCCAAGTTGACATGAGCTCGATCTCCGCCGACCGAAGATTCCCTTTGTAAGTAAATGGTGACTGGTGCACGTTATATCTGTCGGTTCACAAAGTCCTCCAAGTTCCAATAACAAATCAATACTTCTATTAGGAATTGGAGATTGATCGTTTTTCTGGTTCAGGTCAAAATAACGAGCTGTGGATGAATAAACGGGTTCGCCCCATTAAACGGGCTGTGGCGTATCTGTGTGTGTGGCTGAAGTCATATTCTTGATCATATATGGCGCCCTGTAAAACAAGAAACGCACCCTCTTCCTTAAATTCGTTTGGTTCCAACAAGCAGGCTTGCTGATATAGGCAGGTGACATTGGAAACAACAACAGCATTGTTAGAACTCTCATCAAAATCACGATCACGCGAATAGTGAATTCATAAGGATAAAAAGTTTTTTTTTTATTATTTATTTATGGGAAGAGGATTACCTAAATATTCCAGGTCGCCATTGACTTGAACTTTAGCCCCTTCTTCTGGAACGTATTGAGCAGAGCCGAAATCGACAAGCTTGATGTTAGGGTGATGCCGATCTTCCATGACTACGTTGTCCGGTTGAAGCTCAAAATAGCAAATGCCTCTGAAGTGTAAATATTCCAAAGCATCTATCACCTAACCAAAATAAATAATAGTTATTAATTCATAACATACGACCAGGGCTCGAAGAACCGCCCGTCCTCGGCGGTCAAAAATTCCCCGCGGACACCGAATTTCTCCCGGTAATGTTCGTGATACATTTTCAATTTTTGTTGTCTTACAAGAGTAGCACCTCACTTCTAAAATGACCCTCTAATCTAGAAATACAGCGTATCGTACTGCGTATGGTGGAATTTATGTTTTCTTTGTCTGGGAGTACTGTAGCGGTTGAAAGGGGCTTTTCAGCAATGAACTTACAAAACAACACATTACGTACTGGTCTTAAACAAGAAGCGTTAAACGCAATTATGAACATCTACCTAAATGCAAAACCCCTTCCAAATTTCTGTGCAGAAACCTCTGTAAATCATTGACCTGATTGTGGAACTGGTAAACGTCATATTTGATTCATTTAAAAAAACGCAGTGCCCTCGGATAAACTGACCTTCCAGATAACTTGACTTTTGTCATTTAAATTATTTCATGAAATAAATACTAGGTTATTATTAGTAACCTAGTATTTCTCTTATTACTGTATAATGTAATCCTAGTATTTGTAATCCTAGTAACTACTAATTCATTGTGCAATTTATATAAATATTTGTAATAAATAGGAGAAAATTATGTTTTTATTTATTTAGAAGCTACGGGTTAGTTTCAAATGAGGACGGTACATTGCTGGACATGCGTCCTCGGGGACGGGTAAAATTTCTGAGTTTTTTCGAGCCCTGCATACGACAGTTATTGATACGTGATAACGCTATCCTCATTTTATATTTTCGATTAAAAGGAATAACTTTTTGAATGGAAGCAAATTTTTTACTTTTAGTAAAAGAAAAAAAAAGTAGAAGGCAACAGAAGTTAATATTTTCTATTAAAAAAAAGTCAACACATAGGTTTTTATTGTTTTTCTGTTGCAGAGTCTGCCTGTTTAATCAGTAGCACAAGTTATTTTCCACTAAAACAAATAACGAAAAAAAAGACATTAAACTTATCGAAATTTTTAACTGGGTGGACTATGCCTGTAATGAAGGGGCTTATAAAATTTGGAGACAGCGTTACATAAAGTTGGAGCACTTCAATATTTATTTCACGTTTACATAATTTATAGGAATTTGTGACGAGTTAGACTCCCTCGTGGTGTGTTGAGTTACTTTGTAAAAATGTTATGCTAATTCCAATAAAAATAAGTGTTACTCTTTTAAAAACAGTTCGATTTGGTTAGATAAAACTCTTTGCTGAACCGTTTCGACATGAACTTTTTTTATCCGCACAGCTAAAATCTGGCGAAATAAGAATTCAGTTAGAGCGGGGAATGAGTGAAGAGTTGGAGACAAATTTAGAATGCAATGAGGAGGTGGAATAATTTTTTGGAGCAATTATACTGACATTGTGTCTATGACATGGCTTAGGATTGGAGGGATTAGGATTAGGATCTTCTATCCAATGACTCCCGGTCGCAGATATAGAGCAGGACATTTTTGCATAGAGCAAATAACCTTTCTCAAGCATTCATATTGATTTTTCTTCCATTTATTAAGCTACATATACATAGGGTGACCAGACGTCCCCGATTTCCGGGGATTGTCCCCGGCAAGGACCTCGTGTCCCCGGTCGCTTTGCGTCCCCGGTTATAAAATTCAAAAATTTTGTATAAAATATTTGATAAAAATATGTTATATGTAATTTTTATTTTCTCAAAAATTTTCATACAAATTAATGTAAGCATTGAAAATTAAATGTAAACTAGTTTTTAAGAACACACTATAACTTATACTACAGAAATTTTGGAACACATAACTTTAATATCTAGTTATGTTTACATTTTTACTAGTGGGAAATAAACTAGTGGGATGTATGCCTTATGAGGAATAATTTTAGGGGGCAACATTCGTTTCGGCCCTTAGAAGGTCCTGTGAGAGATAAAAAATAATTCAATATATAGAAAAATCGCTATTTTATTACTTCAATGCAGATTATTAGTTATTGTAATTATCTCATACTCCAATTAATTTTGTGGTACTTTCACGTACTATATAATGCATATTTATTGTCAAAATTGATTTCGAAAATTTTATATATCTGCAGTTTTTCAGAAAAAATAATTAATTACTAATAAATAAATAAAAAATAATTAATAACGGTTAATTTAATAAAAAATTGACATCAATTTTTTTTTTTCAAAATTTTTTCCACATTAATTGGAGTATGTAATAATTGCAAATCAATTAATTAATAAATAATAATTAATTAATGATTAATTAATAATTAATTGGAGTATGAGACAATTACAATAACTAATAGTCTGCATTGAAGTAAAAAAATACCGATTTTTCTATATATTGAATTACTTTTTATCTCTCTCAGGACCTTCTATGGGCCGAAACGAATGTTGCCCCCTAAAATTAGTCCTCATAAGGCATACATCCCACTAGTTTATTTCAAAATTGGCGAGTCACACTTCCCTAGTTTCCCTTGTAAGTTGATCCTAATGATCAAGCACAAATATGGTAAAAGCAATTAAATTCCCTCTTTATAAGTTTATCACTCGCATAAGTTCCACAAGTGGTCAAATTACGCAGAATTCACTTGTAGATACAAAATATAATTTATTATTTTTTTTAAAAAAATGATTGACACTTTGTGACGCTTGTTATTCAGACTAGAATAAATATCTAATCATAACTTACTTGATGTATAATTCTCGAGACCAAGTCTTCAGTGTATAGAGGACGCATTGACAAATAAGATATAACATCAATTCCGGAAAGTTTTTCCATTACGAAAAACATAGAAGTTTTTGATGCGCTAACGGAATGGAGGTTGGCAATTTTTTCATGCTGGAGGGATTTGTATATTTCTAATTCCTTTTGAGCAGCTTGTCCGGCAGGACCATTAAGATCCAGGGCTTTGGCAACGAATGTGCCACTGATCTTCTTCTGCCAAACTTTCATTACTAAAGAAAATCTTCCCCTGTAAAACAAGATATTTTTTTTTAAAGAGAGAGTTTTAATTTAAGTATAATATTAACACAAATTTAAGTTAGAGTGCATATATTAAGATGATGCAAAGATAGTAGAGCATGTAAAGATGAAAAAGCACTAACTTGGCTACTTCAGATATATAATTATAAAGCTCTGTGGGTTCAGCTTCTTGAACCACAACGGGTTCATCTTCTCTACCATAATCAAGCTTCATGCGTTCCATAGCATCTAAGATTAATTCTTGTCCACTATCCGTTTGGTCTTGTTGAAACTTTTCTGCCCTTCCGAGCTCTATTTTTGGCGAGGCTGATGAAGAATAAAAAGTATTCACAATTATTTTACGAATACCTATAATATTACAATAATTAAAAAAAAAAATAAATCATACAGAGCCGTAGTGGCTCAGGGAATAGAGTGCTCGCCTCCCAATGAGGTGACATGGTTTCGTTCCCAGCGATTGCTGGTCGCTACGATTTCCGCACCCGGCTCGCACCGATCACTGTCCTCAATGGTAGACGAATCATGGGTTAGAGTCCCCTTGACTCCAGACTAACCGTGGGAGGTTTTCATGGTTTTCCTCTCTATGCAATGCAAATACGGGTTAGTTCCATCAAGAAGTCCTCTACGGAGGCAAATTTCTTCCACTATTTGATTCAGAAGTTCCATTGTCTTCTGGATTGGATTCAAAATTACAAGGCTATGGAGTTGAACTTTGGTAGTCGTAAACTAAAAATTTTGTCGGCTGTTCAACGACGGTTATAAAACATAAAATACAATAACACAAATAAAATTTGGTTTGAACTATATATGCTTAGATCTTAAATTAAATCATTCTTAAACAATCTAAATGTGTTTTTTTTAGTTCTTTAACTATTTATCGATTATTGTAAACTCTGGAAAAAAAATTTTAAACTTTATTCAATTTTAAGTGTCAAAGCTGCCCAAAGATATGGATTGAATACGTGTGTATTGAAAAAACTCAAACGTTCTTAAAAGTGTTTCATTTTCTTTATGGCACTTAAAAGAGTTATTCAGTAAATATGTAAACACTAACTATAACCTAAATGTAACTTAACTCTGTAGATGTAAAAACAAACTTTAAATTCAAAAGTAGATATAGAAATAATTCAAAATCATAATTATTATAATTTTTTTAAAGTTAAATTTTTATCTATCTTTCAAATTTTTGCGCTAGAGGTTATGCTATAATTTATTATATAGGACTTCGTTTCGTACTAAAAGTACACTCTCAGAAATAAAACTCACTTTTGACGATTCAGCAATCCTTGTGCTTTATTTCGTTAAATTTGAGAATCCATCTCGAAATCACGTGATATGTGACGAAACGTGAAGGCTCAAATATATGACGATAATGATTCCTAAACTCGGATCCTCATTGTAGTGCATTGTGAGAGATAGTTAACTAGAATGAAGATTAGACGATCGAAACTAAAATGAGGAAATTTTTATTTACTTTTGGCGAAGAAATGGCGATAGTTATTTCGTCACTCTGACGAAATGTATTTCGAAAATAAGGAAAATTTCGTGTAATTTGAGTATCTATTTTTAACAGTGCATTAGTTCTTTTCCATGTAATAAGTAGCTTGTCCTTATTCAATAGATTTTACACAATTTTTTTTTAAAGTAATTGTTGAGTTTGAAGTTTTCAAATACTTTTACCCTCTTGTTGAAAAATCGAAAAGAAATCAATCGAAGAGCCAGGACAAAAACCAATTCAAAAAATTTGGATTTATTGGTTTAATATCCCTTTAGGATCGGTGGATGGAGAAAAAGCGGTTCCCCAGGCCCGCAACGTTCCGAAGGTATCGAACTGAGATCACATCCGTGTGATCTTGGGCCGCTGGAATCAGAAAGGCTCGTTTCATATATGATATCGTGGGCCATGAAGGAAGAATCGCGTGGAAGGTATGTGATCATGTTTCTGATTTGGAGTTAAACAAATTTGTGTCTATTAATGTTAAGTAGTTTACATTTCCTCAACGTTCCTTGGTGTAGTACATTTTGGGGATGATATTTGCGTCAAAGTAAGGGAGAATATAATTCTACGCGAGTCGTCTTTTTGTAATAATTCAATCATTTATACATAAAATAGCTAATTTCGAGATCGTTTTCAAGTGAAACTACTGAATCTTTTTTTCAAGATATTTTTTTGCTTGTATTCATAACAAGGACAAATTATTATTATTTTTTTTTGAAAACCAATGTAGTTAATTAGGGAAAAAAACCTTTAATGAAAGTATTTCAAAAATAAAATCATATAATTGAAAAGCTTTGTGAACCAAGTAAGTGACATTTTCAAAGCTAGTAAAATCAGGGTAAGAAGAAAACAAACTGGTATTCGAACTATTTCTTTATAGATTTACTAGTGGGCTGCGCCCCCTACTCGCTAACGCTCGCCAGCCCCAGAAAATTGCTACGCAACTTATATGGTTTGCTTCGCTCGCTACTAACTTCGGTACATTGCAAATGCACAAAATTCTAAGAATTCAAAACAATAATTCAAATCCATATAAAAACTTTTTTTTTAAAAAAAAATTACATCTTTTTAGTAAATACTAAGTCATTAAAATAAATTTGAATTCATTCGTTAAACCTATTAGAAATGTGCTATAGTATAAATCGTGATATAAATCAAAAATCGTCAAATAAATTCGAAATATATAAATTCGTGAAAAAAAGCGCTTTCGACAAAATACTAAAATAGAGATCTATCGACAAAGACTACTCACTTCTGCCTAGCTTAATAGTATGAGATTGCCGCAGCTGATGCTCTCTGGTTATTTCATTTTCCTTTTTTAAAAGGGCTATATGTAGAGCCTATGCCCGGTGGCTGAGCGGTAGCGCTTCGCGCTGTCGTGCCACAGGTCCTTGGTTCGATCCTTGGGCCGGGCAAGGCCGACTCAGCCTTTCATCCCTTCAGTGGGTCGATAAAATGAGTACCAAGCATGCTTGGGAACTAACACTGGGGGTTCCGCGTTCGGCTGACCACCTGACCGGAACATATGCTCCTGCACCCCAGAGCCCAAGGTCAAGAAAACTGAGATGGGCACAGTCGGCCTTGGCCCTCTTAATGGGCTGTCGCGCCACTGAGTTAGTTAGTTTTATATGTAGAGCCACCTCAGCTAGATTTGGCATGTGACATTTTTAGCGGCAATAATTGATCGATTCGCCGTGTAAGAGAAATAGTAACGTAAACAAAACAAAGCAAACGTTGCCACCGGCGGAAAAGAAATGTAGCCAAAATTTGGGAGCCACGTAAGAGAATTATATATATTAGATTTGAAAGCGGGCCTTATGAATTTTTATTTACTATTGCCTAATTTAAAATAAAAATCATGCAAGCTTACTCCAAACTAATGGGGATAAGTTTTAAGTTAAAATTAAAAAGATGAAACGATCCTGTTACATTAAACATACTCTTATTGATGAGACTACTTTATATTATTTTCCCTGATTAATAAATATCCCTGAAAATGTCACTTACCTGGTTCTTCCAATAGGCGTTTGAGAAACGTATTATAAGTTACGAAAATTTTAGGACCTAGATTCACGAAAACCGCACAAGAGACCAAACCACCTATCTAAATTCAGTGAACTGGATCTTAATTTATTCTTTATCTGAAGTTAAAAATAATTAAGTACAGACTAAGCACTAACCTTCTGCCAGAGTTAATATAGGTTCAGATGGTAAACTGAATTCACTCCAACCGAAACTGTTCACAGCAGAAATATGGAAATAGTATGTAGCTCCAGGCTTCAAATTTCGAACTAGATAAAACTCATGAGAAATATTGTTGGCTATTTTCGTCCACGATTCAGCACCTAAAAGGATATATATATATATGTATATAAAAATTTCTCAACTGTTTCTTTAAAGTATTTATTATAGATTTCGAAGAATGATAATAAAGTTACCTTCTTCCTTATGTTCCAAAGAATAGCCAAATATTGGACTAAAGCTGTCGATCTTTGGTGGCATCCATGTCAAATAAATTTCAGTATCTGATATTTTATCTGCTATTGGAGGGTCCGGTTTAACAGATACACCTGTACACATGAAAATAACTATAAATTAAGGTGAAAAAAGGAGCATACCTACAAACTCTTCCGGATTTTCCAGAAGATTTTAATTTAATGTGGAAGCAAAATTTTTGCATTCATGTTTGATTCCTGTTTTAACAAATTCGATTTAATATATTTTTTTAACACTACAATTACATTTAAATAGTTTAAAGATACATAAATAAAACCAGCTAGATTTTTTTCATTGCGTTTTTAGTGATGGCGAAAAAGATATTTATTATTTGTCTACACTACAATATCACTTCAATACTTATTTCACTATCACTAGGAAATTTTTTTTTGAGAAGCAAAAATCTTGGAAGGTATGAAAGCAATGGTAAAATAACGATAATTATTTGTTTTTCCATAATAAGTTGTAGAGTGGGCTGACAGTAAAAACACGGTTTCCAATAGAACCACTTTGCGAAAGGACCAAGTGTGCACGGTAGTGTGATTCTCTTTAAACTGTTCTACCAAAAAGTGCTCGAATTCTGGCGCAGGTATATCCTGTGCCTTATTAAAATTGTGATGGCATGTCTTCGGATCATCCTCAGGTATGTTTCCTAGACCATCACCTATAGCACACTAGTTCGACCTAAATAGAGTACTACTATTACTATTCCCCGTAATGAAACAAATTTTTTTGAAAACTCTTTTCTAAGTACTAACACTCGTCAAGAATACCAAAATTAAATCTATGAAACTACTTTGTTGATATTTCGTTCGAGAACGCCATTTTTATGATTCCTCACTATCGCTTCTCGATTCTTAGCTTTCTATCTTGATCAATTTTGCAAGCAATTCTCTGTTGTTTTTTTCATTGATTCATTATTATTTTCAACTACATAGTTATAAAACAAAGTATTAAATTAGTATTAATGTAGTGTAAGTTCCAAATAAAACATTTTATGAAAAACTAGAAAATAGTATTGAATATTTTACGCTAGATTTACGGGACGCGCCATTTTGACGCATTTCGAATTTTATAAGGAAAATTACAAAACTCTTTTGCATTTTTATTTTATCTCTTGTAATAACTTTTATGCATTGATCGAGGTAAATATATATTGAAGTCTATTTTTTTCAAAAGCTTTGAAATATCGAAATTCTCTTTGTGGTGTACCTATACCCTATCTCTACGGATATGCGTCAATTTGACGCAATCGTAATTTAGACAATATTTTGAGTAAACATGTAAATATCACATCAATAATAAATAGGAATGTACCGACAATACTTCGATCCGTTATCCGATATCGTTATCTCAAATGAAACAAGCGATAAACAACTGTTGTCGATAAGCAATAATAGAAAGAACAAACGCAAAATGTCAGATTTTGAAGGTTTCAGTTGCTTAGTTCGAGTATTGAAAAATAAAATACTAGAATACTTCATAAATATGTATCTCATATTTTTTCTTTTAATTACATTGCTTTCTTATTGCAGAGCTACCAACTGCTCCGAACACACCTAAATATTTTAATAAGCGGTAAATAACTAGTAAGTAAATTTTCCATATAAAAAGTGGTGAATTATATAAACCCACGAATTATTTAGAAATAGTGGTGGATAAATATCTACTCAATTGAATTTATTGAACCAAGAATCACAATTGATAAACTACCATTTTAAAATATATATTTGCTGTCCGGTGCAAGTTGGCATCTCTGTAAGTGCTGTTATACATATTCGTTCATGCGCCAAATTGTCGCGTGTTCGTAGAGATAGGTATATAAGAAACGTTCGTAAACCTAGTGTGGAAAAAAATATTTGCCGAAGTGAGAATGAATAGACATAATTGAAAGGGATATAATATCGTTTCTCAATTATCAGCTTCCTATCTTGATCAATTTTGCAAACAAATCTTTCCTATTTTTTTCATTGTTTCATTATTATTTTCAACTACTTACAAAACAAAGGATTAAATGACTAACTTTAAATAAAATTTTATAATGTGGTGTAAGTCCCAAATTAAAAATTTTGTGAAAAATTAGAAAATAGTACTGAATATTAAAATTTTTTTTTAAAGGGACAAAAAAGTTTTGTACATTTTTTTGATAATTTTTTAATAATTAAGGAAATAAAGGGTTAAATATTATTGAAAATTCTAGTATGGCAAAACAGCATTCGACATCAGAATATTAACTAAAAATGCTGGACGTTAACCCATTAAGTTTCCTTGGACTTCTTAAAATAGATAAATACTGGTAACTTAATTATTTTATTTTGGAAACTCGTATTAGAAAAGAAAGATACTCGCATGTTCACCAAATTATAATTATACAAGTACCTGCCAACTTTTACACTTTCCGAGAAAGGATTTTTCAAGTGGTAGTAAAACAATTAACGAAGAAAAATTTTACTCAAAATTGTATTTATATTTTAACCAGGATGTAATTCGCTTTAGTAACGACATATGTTTTAATATATTTGTTGTAATTATTTATGTGTAGTTGTGGTCAAACTCATTTATAATTATCCTTATAATTTAAGAAGTTAAATGGAATAACATGAGTTTCGCTATTATTAAATATAAAATTAAAATCGTCTGGCAAAACCGAAAGAGTTTGCATATGTATATATACGTACCTGCCAACTTTTAAGCATCTGGCGTAAAATTATATTTCTATATTTAAAGTGATAGTAAAATGTATGCTTTTTATGTATTCCTTGCATTTATAAGCTAAATTTATAATCTTTTTCATTACCACTATTTTTAAAAAAATTAAGTATATATATAATAATATGGACTGTAGAGGTAATACGCAGAAGCTCTCCAAAAATACAACGTATGTTTCTGCCTAAAATTGAAATTTATATTCCATTTAACTGCCACTAAGAAGAATCATCCTCGAAATTATTAAACGTTGGCAGGTATGTATATACTCGTATATATATATACAGGGTGTCTATAAAAGAACTCCGGGGTTTTAAAAATTCATATCTCACTAACTATAAAAGATAGCAAAATTTAGTCGATTTCTCTGAAAAGAGTAGCTCAAAAAGTTTTACTCATACCAATTGGGAATATTTGTATCAACTGTTGGCGACGCTGCAGGGCGTTGACCTTGAAATGACGTCGCGAAATTTGAAATGATGGCGACTCCGCAACAAAAGGCTCAATGTGTTATTTGGCTCATAGAAACGAAGTCTTTAGTTACCGTACAAAGTACAGAGAAAATTCGTGATGTTCAACATCTCAGGAAACGAATAGTCAATTGTGTGGCAACCGTCCCCCCAGACATGCTCGCTAGGACATGGGAAGAGGTAGAATACCGTTTAGACGTCTGTCGTGCCATTAACGGGGCGGGGCTCATATAGAACTTTACTAAGTGTTAAAAAAAACTTGAAAATGTAAGCTTTTCAGTCATGTATAAAACATGTATGTATGTTTTTTATTTCCTTAAAATATTTTGCCTCAAAACCCCGGAGTTCTTTTATAGACACCCTGTATATTGATTTGAAATTAATTTTTAAACAAAAGTAATGATCACCTTGTAAATAATCAACTTAGTTTTACCTTTTATTTACTAAATTAATAAAAAATTATCAAATATCTCTAACTTTTTTGTTTTGTTAAATAATGTATATTTTACAATGTTTTTTTTCTTCAATTAATGTTATTTTCTAGTTTTTCATACAATATTTTTATTTGGGATTTAAACCACGTTATAAAATTTTAATTAAAGTTAAACATTTAATACTTAAGTTGTAAAATTTTAATTAAGTTTAACATTTAATAGTTTGTAAAATCTCAATGAATCAGTAAAAAAAAAAAAAAGTATGAAACACTTGCTTGCAAAATTCATCGACATAGATAGCTAAGAATTGAGAAATGAAATTAAGGAATCATAAAATGACTTCCTCGAACGATTACATTAATAACTAAATAGTCCCATAGATGATGTTCAATTTGTAATTATTGTGTGCTCTCAACTAGTAATAATAAATGGAAAGTCATACAACAGGTGCAGTCAAGCTCCGATGAGATATTTTGTTCCGTTTCAATGCTAATTTAGGGATGCCAACTGCTCCGGATTCTATAGAATATTTTGAAAAACTGCAGAAAGGTATAAACTAAAAATTTCAGATTTTTGGTTAATTTTGCCAACTTTCTAAAAGGTTGAACATGGCATAAATGTATTGTTTTATTGAATTTACATGCATTTGCAGGCTTACGTGCTCAATTTAGGTTTATAAACCTTTGTGAAGTAGAAGCACAGATCGAACAATTTAAAGAAGGAGATCACGAAGACTATATTCAGGATTACGGTGGAATTCGAACCCTTCAACTCTACGCTTCGCACAGAGTTTGGCGGGCGATATCCAAGGATGCCAATTGCTATGCTTTCTACGTAAGTTTTAATAAATTGTTAGCGAGTAAAATAATAAAACTTTTATAAGAATAATTGGGCCCACTTACTGAAGTGTCAACACGAGATCACTGCAACAAAGTTGCATTTCATTTGATACTTTGAATTTTTGACATCAAGTGGTGGAAAAATTACTTAAGATGAAAAATACTGAACTAAAAATAAAAATTTCGTTACTACTAGATAATATTTTTTTTCTAAGTAGAGCTGTTGTTGTTGTTGTAGTTCATTTACGTCGCACTAGAGCTGCACAATGGGCTATTCGAGACAGTCTGGGAAACATCTCTGAGGATGCTCCGAAGACATGGCATCTCAATTTTGATCCTTTGCAGGGGGGATGGCACCCCCTCTTCGGTAGCCCGACGACCTGCACGCGAAATTGAGCACTTTACGGTAGAACAGTTTAACGAGGGCCAATACCGCACACCCTCGGTCCCTACGCAGACTGATCCAAGAGGAGCAAGTTGGCATCTCTTCATACCGTTCGGCCAGGAAGACCCCTTGGCATAACCGTTGCTGGACATTGGGTAAATCCGGGTATTTAGAGCGAAGCACCACTGATCGATTCTGTAATGTTCTATGATGTGGGGTCATAAAACTAAAAAAGTTCTAAGATGTAGAAAAATTTTCAGAGTCTTTACAGGAGGTGGGCAGATGTTGTAGTCAGGAGATCATCATTGAGCTGGGGAGATCCCCTTGAGTATGGTGGTATAACAGTATCAAAGCGGCATATCATTTAAGCCTTTGAATTGTTTATAAATAGTGGCGAGTAAAAACCCTATGAATCGAATTTGCTAAACCAAGAATTATACATTAAAGGACTACCACTAGAAAATATTTATCTGCAGTCCGGCCTAAGTTCGCCTCTCTGATAATTGAAAATAATATTATTCAGACTTAAACGTCCAGTCGATACATAAAAGGGTTAAGAGCAGATTTCCATTTTGTTTTTATAAATGATTTTTACATCAAATCGAATCGTTGCCTTTGAGTTACGTCAACACAATTTTATTCTTCGTGTTGTCCACGAACACCTCTTCAATTCAAATTCATTGAATAGTCTATATTATTATCTTGTATTATATATTTTAACTAACTAGATATGTTTATTTAAGAACAGCATAAATTTAATTCTTCCTAAAGATTTCTATTTTTACATTTTAAATATTTGCGAAATTCATGTTTTTTTCTATTTATTTGGAATTATAAATTAAATTTATAATGTTTAAGACTACTACTAAAGGTAAATAGATACAACTATGATAGTTCATGATAGTTACAAAGATGCCAACTTTTTTCCGATAAACAATAAACACGGTTGTTACGTTTTAATTTCTTTATTACTAAGCTTACGGATACTCCCTCTAGCGGAAAATGACCAAGGTAATCCCTCTCGGAAGTATTCCTCCAATATTTTGACTAGATAAAAGTAGGACAGAGATCTATGTTCTATCTATGGAATGACATAGATAGAAGTAGGACAACGGTATAAACTGAAGTCTGCTATTGCTTTTGTCACTTTTACTGCCAGTATCCTAGCTGTCTACGGGCTCTATTACAGATGAAAGAGTGTGGGGACCGCTTCGCGGGCAAGGACTCTGTACTCAACTTGTTCCGGACAGCGGATAAATATTTTCACGTCGTTGTCTTTAAATGTACAATTCTTGGTTAAGTAAATTCTATTTATGGAGTTTTTACTCACTACTACTTCTAAATAATTCAAAGGCTTATGTGATACGGCACCTTTAGAGATGCCAATTGTTCCGAATTCTACAAAATATTTTTAAAAACGGTTGAGAACTATAAACTGAAATTTTCAGTTTTATGATTAATTTTGTCAACTTATTACAAGGCTTAAAAGTTAAAAGTAGTCTCACCTGCAACGTCTATTCAAAATAAATCTCTAAATAAAGTTAAAAAAAACTCTTTAAGATGTTTTTGTGGACTTACAACCAAGATTCAATCTCGCCCTGCAGACAGATACACCATGACAATTTCTTGACACACACTTATAGGCACCAACATCATAGGCCTTGGTCGGTCTTAGTGTTAGTGAGCATCGACCATCTGACCATTTACTTATCTAGAAAAAGAAATTGCTTTTACAGAAGAAGGGTAAAATAGAAATCAGAAAATTAAAATAATGCTGTCTTGTATTGTAGGCAAAATGCCACGTTGTTATTATCAGGTCTACTGGGAAGTTTTGTCCACGAAAGTATATGCTTCCTTTTACAGTAATGCAAAAGGTCCTTTTATAAAAGAAAGTGGTAAGGTATTTACTTTTTAATTTAATGGTAAATTTCTATTACCTATTCAAACTGTAAAGAAAGTATCTGGCCGGGATAGCCTGGTCGATAGGGCGCTGGGCCTATGTCCGAGAGTTCGTGGGTTCGAACCCCGCCGGCCGAAGACTCCCCGTGTAGTAAAGTGACTGATGTACGTTAAATCTGTAGAGTCGCAAAAGTTCTCCATGTTCCCATAACAAATCAATACCTCTGGGGGTACTGGATTGGATATCGATTATTCTCTGATTCAGGTCAAAATTACGATCTGTGGATGAATGGATGTATGAATGGGTCCGCCCTATAAAAGGGTGTGACGTATGGTGCGACAGAAGTCAAATTCTAGGCCATAGATGGCGCCACTGGAAAACAAGAACAATCGCACTCCCTCTGTCTAAACACGCATACGTCAACAATAACAAGTATCTGATAAAACTCATCTGATATATACATTTAAGAATAAATTTCCTACCATTTTTTTTTTATTGTAAAGGCACCTTTTGCATTCTTGTATAATGGATTGTGTTCTTTCGCGAGCAGAATTTTCCAGGTAGACCTAATAAATAAATTCCAAAAATGAAATACTTGTGCTTCAATATTTTTGGTGATAGAACTCACCGCTTAAACTGATGCTAGGTTCTATTAATGGGTGAAATAAATTTTATCCCTTATTGTATTTTCGTAGTTTTAGAAAATATTTTTTCTTGTGGAAGCAAAGCCAATGTATTAATATTTTAATAAATTAGAATAAATGAAATTTTTTCTACCCCTATAGATAACTTTTATAAACAGATATTTTACAGGACAGATAGAGGAAGTCATGACTAGTCTTGATGAAAGTTTTTATGACAATTCTGTTTTTTTTTTTTTTCTTTAAATTCGTCTTGGTTCGGGACTATTGTTAATTATTTTTCACCCAGTACTCAGCTCATATGCTTAAATGTGGGCATGGCAAATTTGAGATTTTTGCTTGTTAGTTTAAAATATCATTTTTATTTTGAACTAAGTAGCGGTGAATTAAATAAATCAAACTATTATTACCTCTCTCACAAATTAACTGCTCCAAAAATAATTTGGTTACCAGTTTTATCTTTTTTGATTGTCATCACCCTGAGAAAGCGTATTTGTAAAGCGTATATATGTTTTTATTAGTATTTTCTTATTAATTTTAAATAAAATTTGTTAGAGGCTTTTAAGTATGAATTGGATTAATTTGATATGAATTGGATATGTTTATATTCTCACTTTTATTGTATGTGTAAAATAAGTAGGACTAGAATATTGATGACCTAAAAATTCTTCAAACACGCCCTAAAAATTTCTTAAAAAAGCTTCCAAAAACTTAAAATGACCTTAAATAAAAAATAATGTGCTATAACATTTCAACGACATTTTTTATAGTAGTTTTTATCTTTTTAAAAAAAAAATTGTTCATCGTAATCTGCGTTTATAAATTTAATAAAAAACAAAGAGCTATTTAAAGTAAATATGTATTTATAAGTGCAATGAAATGTGAACAAGTACCTGATAAAGACAAATTGAAAATTATATAAAGTCTTATATCATCAGAATTTTATTGCATTTTAAAATGTTTTTTGATATCCTTAAAATCGAAAGAACGGCTTTTGTTCAAATGTAGAATGCTTTAAAAATTAAAAATATCAATTAAAAGCAATAATAAAGGATTAAAAAATAGATAAAAATCACTAAAATTCTACAAATAATGCCTTGTAGAGGAAAAAACGTCTAAAAATAAATTTATCATCAACATCCTAACTCTGATAATAAACATATGCAAACAAATATTATACGTCTGGGGTTCTAGAGTCAGTTTTCTCTGACGTGTAAGATTCCACTGATAGACTAGAATAAAATGTCCCGAATTATATACTATTTACTTTTTTAAAACGCTAAAACACGCATATTGAGCCGTGTTCATTTTCTTAAATACACATTTAGAGCTATGGTCATTTTCTTAAATACGTCTTTTGAGCTCTGTCCATTTTCTTAAATACGCATTTTGAGCTATGAGAGACAAAAAGACAGAAAGTAATAAGTTATCTAAAATTTGAGTATTTTAAATTATAGAATATCTTACGATTATCCTGGAACTCTCAATTAAGATGCCATCATTTCTAAACCAAGAAACTTGAGCTTCTGGATCTGCAGCAATTCTGCATTCAAACACAGCTTCTTCGTTTTCGCGTACAACTACGTGCTTAATTTTTTCACGGAAGAATGGAGCTGAACCTAAAAAGGATGAAGAGTAATTTCATCATTTCATTAGTTGTACAGGAAGAGACAAAAACAAACAAACTAAAAACAATAAACTTAAACTACCTAAAGATATATGAACGGGCTGCCAACTTACTACGTTTTTTTGGGAAAATGTCTTCTATGTTTATGTTATAATGTATGATTCTTTGTTTTGTAAATTTGATTTGAAGGTTTCTTCTCCACTAATACATATAAATTATTCAAAAGTTCATACGAAAAGCCACTTAATTCCAGCTCTCTCGTGGTGAGGTATTTAAAATGTTGGCGGCATTTCGAAAAATTCTGTTTCAAATTACCTAACACTCTGTAAAATATTTTTCAAAAAAACGTAGTACTAGTCGGTAGTCCAGCAAATTATTCTGCTTAAGTACTAGAGTAGATTTAACTACGGTGACCGGCGTCCTTAAGTACCCAAAAAATGACCAAAATATCGATATTTTTTTATTGCTTATAATCAAACGTCTACCTATTTCAAGTGCACTGAAAAAAAACCCATCTCTCTATCTACATTTTAAAAAAAGTTATGAATGATTTTAGATTGCCCCAAAACAGAAATTTGATCAGCAGACAGACTTTAAAGTGCTTTTTGTCATAGATGATAGTTTCGTGTTTTTTTTAGTTATTTAAGGAAACTAATTGTAAAATTTCGAAACTAAAATGGTTGCTAAAATGTGAAAATTTATCTTTATGGATTACCACTCTTCTATGATAGATATAGTATAGCCTCCTGCATTCGGATAGAAGCGAACGTGACATGGATTAATTGCTAAAATAAATGATTGAGATCGAATTATCAAATTATTTGTGACGTTTTGAGTATTTTATTTCTCCGTTAAAATGGTCTATCTCATGCTTTAAAGTATAAAAATTTTTTCGCTGCACAATTTAAATCGAAGAAAAATAGATAATCAAACACTAATACACGACGTTTCTCAACGGTTGAAGGGTGTATATTAGGGCATAACACTTTCCGAAAACAACGTAGTTCTATTTCTGTTCCGTTTAACACGTTCACGCCGGGTGCTGCGCCTGAAAGCGGGACGGAAAAGAGAAAATACTGGTAGAAGAACTATTTCAATATTAGATAATATTCGGGAGGAGTTAATCTATTCTCAACAATAACAATGCACTGTAAGGAAATTTATCACGGCGAAGAAGCAATTCAATATGAAAATTGCATCCGTTAAAAACAATTGGTAGTTATGAATTTTTATTATTCCCGGAAAAAAACTAAAAAATGAAATTTATTGTGACCAGTTTTTACTCCAGTGCTCCCTCCGATGAGACAATCTAGCGTGACCCACCGGTGGGTCACCCCGGCGTGAACGTGTTAAGAAAGTTTTGATTCCATTATTAACGTAATGTCGTTGCGACGATGATTTATTAAAGTTTCCGAAACTCACTGATTTCTTTTTTCATTTTAATAACGAAGCAAAAAATTATATTTTATATTCAAGTGTGTCAAGATTTTTTACAGATGATTCGCTTCAATCTATTTAATCCCTTCTCTGTCGGCGTCGCATCTCATACGTTCGGCGTTTTTGTGCCCGCATGGTCGGCATCGCATGTCATGCGACAAGGATTGAATTTGAAATTGAATTCGTGGCTACTTACACGTCTCTTTAAATCCCGCGATTATTTTTGTATTTTTGAATATTGCTAAGAGATAGCGCAACTAGTCCCTCACTCTTCACAATTTTCGCTGTAAAATTTCCGCCTTGAATTGAAATCAAACTCATTTTGTACTTTCTATAATTTTGCTCTCATTAGTGTTACAGTTGCATGTAAATTATTTCAATTTTGTGACAAATGTGATTTTTACGCTCATGCACAGCTCTTTCAACAGAAAATAGAAAAATTATTTTCAAAAATATTTTTACCAAATTTTAATAATTATTTTATGCAGATATTTACCTTAAACCCCTAAAAGCAATAAGGTTAATAAATATGTTATCACAGAGCATTTTTTAAAAATAAGACTTGGGTGAATTGCAGGGAAAACTGCAGGTCAGTGAATGGGACATAACATATTTCACCACCAGAAAATATTTTGCATTTTCAAAGCAAAAAACTCAAGCAAAAAACTACTAGCAGACAAAAATATTTATATTTTTGAATTTAGGATAAAACATACATTAATTTTTAGCAATAAAAAAATGCTCTTTTTAGGACGGAAATTAAAAAATAAATAAATAAATTAATTAATTTAAAAAAAATCGAAACAGACGTTGAGTAATGGCTTATAACTGTGTTTTTACCTGCTGTTCCTCTGAATCCACGTCGTTTTTTCTGACTTCTTGTTTCTATGTGCTCATAGCCAGATCCTGGAGTGCTAACTTCGTGACGTAATCTCAAGTTTGCTGATCGTGATACTCCTTTTTTCTCATCATCTATTTCTTCGTCCATGACATCAGTAAATTTTCGTCTCTCTTTTACAGCAACCTGTGATACATTATTAATTGCACTATTATTTTAATTATTTAATACACACGAGCTTGCACAAGTATGTAACTGCTAGTTATTAATAATATTCGCGATCGCAACGAACTATAGGGGGCGTTGTTGTATGAGACTAATACCTGCGATTTCTATATGAACAGTCATTCAGTTACTCTGGAGACGTCTTTAATGTAGCACGTAGCATTGCAACGTTCCTTCTTTATTGTGGCTAATTAAATTTAAAAAAGAAAAATGCTTGATATTCTTTCTTATGCAAACGAAAACAAAATGGTATCTCTCTTTATTAGAGAAGGAATATCCAAAACACATCGGAAAAATATTTGTACATTAACAGAAAAAAATATGTATATTCTTATAAGAGTTAAAACCTAATGCCCGAGAAATAGTTTTACCAAACTTAATGATATAACATGAAAGGCCCATTTAAACTTTACATTCTATAGTTTTAAGAATCATATTACTTCAAAAATTAAAATGAACAAAAAGTATACATAAGCCTCATAATTTAATGAAATTTAATTTTGTGAACAAGGTTTTTTGACAACAATTTTTATCAAAAAATTTCAAGTTTCAATAAAAATCATTATTTAGAAACTAAGAAACGTAAAATAAAGAATGCTGACGAAACAAAAACAAAAAAAAAAAACAATACTTTTTTGTCGCCATTTTTAGTGCTACAAAAATTCGTCTTTGGGATTTGCCAAAAACAAAACAAGATGCAATTTTATTTTTTCAGGAGGCAAATATTTTACCGAAAAAACGAAAATGTACCAATTCCCACAACATAAAATTTTATCTTGGTAAACGTACGTTTTGGAAATGTTATTTCATTTGGAATCTTATTTATCAGAGTTCATATGGCGATATGATTGTTTTGAATCTATGCTAAACTCTATATCGGCTCATTTTCCACCGAAATCCGACTGACTATTTTGATTTTAAATAAAGTGTTTTATTTTATGAATTGTCGCAAAAATTTTAAGTATAGATTAGCGGCACTTAAAAACCGCCAAATCTGTAGCGGCGGTGGCGTTAATACGTTAGTACCGAATTTTTATTCCATACTTTTCTGAATCATATTACTTCAAACATTGGAATATACAAGAAGTATACATAAACACATAATGTTATACCATTTAATTTTTCAAAAAAAGTATTTTGAGAACAATTTTTATCAAAAAATTATAAACTAAAAAACGGAAAATAAAGAATTCTTAGGATAAAAAAACGATTTTAAGAATTCTTTACATTGAAATAAAAACTTTCATATTGTTTCTTTTTTTATTATTCTTATAGTTCTTAATCAGACGTAAAAAATCATTCTGTAGAGAACCATCATCAAATGAAAAAAAAATATTTACAAGCAAATGTTTTATTGTAAAAATCATTGCACTTACCTGATTTATAATTCCCGGAGAATTCCAAAATGATAAGTTCCTTGTTTGAAAACTTTATTCTCAAATAAAAGATACATAGTTTATCCCTTCATTACTTTTAGATAACATACTACACAGCAAAATTTTATAATTGATATTAATTTGAATATGTAGCTAAAAACAGAATAGCTGAATTCTAGTTGAACTTATTCTTTCAAAACTAAAAAATACTTACCAAGAAAACGATTAAAATTAATTAAGAATCAGCACAAATGGCACTATTTCAAGTAACTTGGATAATTTTTTATTGTTGTTTTCCGAATTATATGGATACAGAAATATATACTATTCTATAACGAAGAAGAATATGCTATAACTATTACAATTTTGTATGTTCTGAATTCATATTTATTCACTGGAATGACGAAAGCAATGTTGACTTCACTTTAATTCGTAATGAATTGAAGACAGAAGAAATGCATTTTACCTTAATACACACATCTGTAACAGTATCCGAAATCGGAAGTCATCAGTTGCAAGTTTGTTGATAATAGAAATTAAAAATTATTGAGGAATTTCTCTTCGAATGTTTGGCGTGTTCTGTTCCTGAAAGATTTACTAATATTCTGGAGATTTTTTTCAAGTTCTTCGGCCTTTTCCTTAGGGAAATTTTGTTTCTTATTTGCTGCTAAAAAATGGCGTCTGATTCCGTCAATGATTTCGATGGAACTAAATGAAAACGTGATAAATTAATGTCTGATATTTACAGGCTCCCGCTAGATGGCGTACTCGAGCGTTGCGATCGCGAATTGAGGATTTCATAACATATGTTCTTATATTTGAGAAAAATGAAGTAAAAGAGCAAGTATATTAGGGTTCGCAACTTAATAACTCTGCGAGCTAAAAGCAAAGACTCTATCAATGTCTAAAGAGTCATTGCTGAGGTTTGACCAGAGAAAACAGTGATAAGTTAAAAAGCGATTATTAGAAACGCTAAAGGAATTATTATCTAGCAATCAAACCGGTTTTTTGTGTTTTTAGTAGTATGTTTCTCACTTGTAATTTGTTGAACTTCATCATAATCATCGAAACTTACGTGGGCGCCAGAAGCCGTTTACGACCCTTTGCTGGAGATGCCAACTGCTCCGAATTCGAGAAAATATTTTAAAAAACTGTAGAAATCTACATACTTAAATTTGCAGATTTTCCGCTACTTTTGCTAACTTTGTATACGTTACAACACGGCTAAGCTGTAACAAAGTAGCAAATTATATAAGCCGTTGAATTATTGAGAAGTAGTGGTGAATAAAAGCCCTATAATTCGAATTTACTGAACCAAAAATTATACTTTAAAAAACAACCACTCGAAAATATATCCGCTCTCCAGAGCAAGTTGGCCTCTCTGCTTTTCCCAATTTGTTAGACTTCGATTGTGTTTTTTTCTTTAAAATTTAAATTTTAATTTGCTAACCTCTAATATGTAATTTCTTTTTTATTTAATTCTTCCAAGGCTTCTAAAAATAAATTTGAAGAGTGTTTTTAACAAATCACTCTGTACTTTGTTTTACATGAATGTTTTCAAAGAGGCTTACAGACTGCTCAAAAATGTCTATTGGGTCATTGAGACTTATAAAACCTGCAGTTTGCAACTGTTTGCTACAATCAGAATCATTAATAATACAGGGTGTTTATAAAGTCCCGGCCCCATTTTGATGCTTAATAACTCATAAAATAATAAAGATAGATTAAAATTAATAACATAAATGGTTAGATAGACTCAAAAAGTTTCATGACCCTTGTCAATGAATTTCCACGTGTGCCCCCTTCGTCGCACGGAGAGTATCAAGTCGATAGTCAATTTCACGCCAGGTAGCTGCAAGCATGTCGGCATCCACAGAGGCTATTGCGGTTGTAATTCTGGCTTTTAGGTCATCAATGTTCGACACGATCCTCCTGTAAACATTGTCCTTTATAATCCACAAAGAAAAAGTCCAGCGGCGTTATATCAGATGATCTGGGTGGCCAAGGAATTGGACCTCCTCGCCCAATCCATCTTCCTGGAAAATGGTCATTCAAAGAACTACGAACGATGATACCCCAATGAGGTGGTGCACTATCTTGTTGCAAAAAGACATGTGGCTGAAGCTCTTCTAGTTGTGGAAATACGAAGTTTTCCAACATGTCTAAGTATACGACTGATGAGACCGTCTTTTCTGTAAAAAAGAAAAGCCCAATGACTCGGTCGTGCATTAGTCCACACCACACGTTAACCTTTGGTGAATCCCTTTGTGTCTCACGGTATTCATGGGGATTTTCAGATCCCCATATGCGCACATTATGGCGATTAACAATGCCAGAAACATGAAAGGATGCTTCGTCGGAGAACATTATGCGTTTCAGAAAATCAGCAGAATCTTCGATCCTTCCTACCATATCTGTAGCAAACGCCATCCTCCTAGGCTTATCGTCCGGTTCCACACCTTGAACAATTTGAATTTTGTATGCATGCAGTCTTAATTGTTTCTTAATAACCTTGTACACCGTCGAAATTGGCATATCCAATTCTCTTGCCGCTGATCTCACAGATCTTCTAGGATTGTCTAAAAATGTCTGTCTGACACGCTCAACGTCAAAATCACTTGTGCAGGGACGTCCGGAACGTTTCTTATCTGCAATACTTCCAGTTTCTAGAAAATTCTTTTTTCACCGCAACATGCTGCTTTTGGATTTGGGATCTTTTTGGTAAATTCCTTTGCAATTTCTCTGTGCATGCACTATCGATTTCGTTTCTATGAACCACCATAAAATCTGTGGTTTCTCCTGTGGTGTATGCATTCTCCTTAATATCCGCTCGAATAAAACATCACATAGAAAAGTACTACATAGAACAAACACATCAAAAGTAAACATAACATTGCAATAGTTGTCAAAACAAAAGAGAGAACAATGCAATTAATAAGCAGACAATATTTAGAAAAGTACAAGTATTTAGACTGGAAAATGAAATTATCTGAAATTAACCACACGCGCAGACGATATTTACAAAAGTAAAGATATTCAAACCTGAAAAGGAAAATATATGAGTTATTGCATCAATAAATGCCATAAGTTTGTTTATATCTTCATTATTTTATGAGTTATTAAACATCAAAATGGGTTCGGAAATTTATAAACACACCTGTATACTGAAGAAAAAAATGACTTACATCTTGGTATCCCCAATGTTTATCCGCTAGATGTCTGGAAAGTATAGGGCTTCTACTAGCACCAACTTTTAAATATCTCCGAATTCGAACAGGAAAATCTGGATCACGTAAAGGCAACAAAAACGTGTCTGGACCATTTTGGTAGCTAAAAGAAAGTACTATGATTGAGGCGAAAGACTGAAGTAAGAAAAGTAAATAGTGAAAATCCTTTTCCATATGTTTAACGATTTACCTGCTGCTAAATTTTTTAACAGTAAGAAAAGCACGTTTAAGTTAAAAGTTGCAGAATCTTTGTAATTAAACTACGTGAATATTTTATTCATCGAAGACAATGAAATAATTAGGTTACCAGTCTTTATCTTTTTGAAAAAGGCACATGCTCATTGATGCCAACTTGCTCCGGACAGCAAATATATATTTTAAAGTGGTAGTTTATCAATTGTGATTCTTGGTTTAATAAATTCAATTTAGTAGGTTTTTATACACCACTATTTCTAAATAATTCGTAGGTTTATATTATTCACCACTTTATGGTACTTATGTCATGTTATACCTTTTAAAACACAAGCAAAAAGAGTCAAATATTTGCGAAATTTACTTTGTAGTTATTTACCGTTTTTTAAATTATTTTGGCGTGTCCGGAGCAGTTGGCATCTCTGCATGCTTCCTAAATAAAAAAAAGGCATTTAAGCGGCAAAGAGTAGCAGAGATGCTAACTGCTACGGATTGAACGAAATATTTTATAAAATAACGGTAGTGAACTACAAACAAAAATTTGCAGATTTTCGGTTAATTTTTCCAATTTTTTATAAAGGCCCAACATGGATTTAGTGTAGCAAAATGGCGTATTGCATAAGTCTTCGAATTATTTAGAAGTAGTGGTGAGTAAAAAACCCTCTAAATCGATATTATTAAACCAAGAATCATCCAATATAAACTACCACCCAAAAATATTTATCCGCTGTCCGGAGCAATTGGCATCTCTGGCATTGAAGAGTGTCTTAAATGAGATCAATTTGTTTACTTTGAGGAATCTAACTGTATTTGTTTTTAGAGTTTTATTGATTCTCAGGTGGCAAACTTGATCCTTGATTTTGCCTATGATAACTGAAAGCCATTCTGATTACATCTATAGTCGACAGCAATGTCAGCTGATTTCTGTGATTTTGAAAAAATATTTTTGCATGACCTCTGCAGAAGAGCAATGTGAAGCACGTTGTTCTTCTGTCGAGTGAAGTTTGTGCTTTACAATCGAAAAAATTTATTGACTTAAACACATAAAAATAATATAAATTCAAAACTGTATTGTTTATGAGAAATTTTATTAAGAGCCTTTGTCACGGAATGTTGACAATCTTTTCGGGAGAATTTTACTGCCATCCCCCTCCGAAAGAAGGTCTCGCTCATGTTTCAATAGTTACTATATTGTTTTTGATAATAGTTAATGATTGTTTTTTTTTAAAATTTGATATTACTTTTCTCAGAAGATCTGAATATTTGAGAGACCACGTCTGTCTATGGATTTGATATAATCTAACCATGTTTTATAGACTGAGGGTCATTATTTGTTTTTTAGCTATTGTTTATAATTCTTTTTCGAGTTTTTATTGAAAAAAGCCAGATTCATAAGAATATTAATTTGAAATAAAAAATATTTTTGAGTTTGTAACACTTACTGGCTTTCGGATCTAGGATCGATTGCTTCTCTTTCGATTCTTTGTCGGTAAGTGATGTCATCAAAAGCTGCAGGTTTAATTCGACTTCTGTCGAGTTCGCTGTCAGGTGTAGATGGTGGTGTATAAGACTCGTCCGGTGGATAGATCATGCGGCTTGGATGTGTAAAGCAGGATTCCAAAGTTCGTCGACGGAAGAACCAACGGCATGCAGCGTTTGAATACTGTATGTAATATATTAATTATAATTATGCTGTTTATTACCTTTTATAAAACACATCTATCAAAAATTAAACTCTATCATGAAAATGATTGTACACTATCTACCAATATTTGGACACCTATGCAAATGACTATATCTGCGGTCCTGAGATAGGTCACGCCCTCCGCCGGTATACATCGTGTAGGGAACAACATCGGCATTAGTCCCATGCAAGATGCCTAATGCACTATTTTGGATGACAATGTGCTTCCTACGTTGTGGCAGTTTTACGGGGTGGACCCATGTTACTTCCAGGACGACCATGCCAGCTGTCATGTTGCGAGGGTCACCAAGGCTTGGTATGGTGCCAATGGGGTTAATCGAATGGACTGGCCTGCCCAGATCCCAGACCTGAACCCTATCAAGAATCTCTGGGACAAGTTGGATCCCCCAATTAAGGAGTGTACTACCCGTGCAAAATCGGTGAAGGAACTTACATGTCATCTCCAAGCCGAGTGGAAGAAAATACCACTAGCCGTCACACAAGGACTTGTGGAAAGTATGCCCCGGAGGGTTCACGCTGTAATTGCCTCTCGTGGAGGCTCTACCAACTATTGATTATGAATAAAGTTTGTTTTGCTTTTCAATCACACGTGTCCAAATACCTATTGGTAGATAGTGTATAAATACAAAATTTTGAACATATGACATAAAGAATGCGTAATTTAACATCTTCGTGACGGGTGAGTCATACATGCATTCTCAGGGTGGCAACAAAGGTATAAAAGATAAAACTGGAAGCCAAACTATTCTTTAGTAGATTATTTATGGGCAGGTTAATAATAGTTGGCTAAATTCATTTAAATCACCATTACTTAATTCAAAATAAAAATTATATAGTTACACTTTGTACTAACATGTTTAATTCCTGTTAAAATCTAAGTAAAAGCAAAAATAAGTCCATCAAATTAGCCACGCCGCATTTAACACGTTCACGCCGGGAAAAGTGAAAATACTGGTAGAAGAACTATTTCAATATTAGATAATATTCGGGAGGAGTTAATCTATTCTCAACAATAACAATTCACTGTAAGGAAAATTATCACTGCGAAGAAGCAATTCAATATAAAAATTGCATCCGTTAAAAACAATTGGTATTTATGGATTTTTATTATTCCCGGAAAAAAACTAAAAAATGAAATTTATTGTGACCAGTTTTTACTCCAATCTTAATCTACACCTTACAACTACATTTTCAAATATTTCATAAGCCTTGTGAAAATATTTCAAACAGTTTAAAAGTGTTTTCATGTAGAAAAGATTGCGTTTCCATTTATTTTTTCGAAATGAAACTAATCTATTTGAGAGCTAAAACAAAATTATAAGGCGAAACTTACAGTTAATTTTTGGTTCAATTGATATCTCTAAATTTACTAACGCATAAATATCACACTATTCGGCCACTGGTACGTTTTCTGGTTTTTGAATCTTGATATTTGAACTTAAATTCCTATACCTTAAATATGAAACATGGTAAAGGAGTTTCCAATATTTATTATAGACATTTATTTTCAGATTATTTTTGTGTCGACAATTGGTGTCAAAAAAATTATGTGACCAATATAAGAAACTATTTACTTAGAAAAGTTGTTTTATTCAAATTTTCATAAATCCAAAATGGCATCATAGAAGCATTTTTATAATATCAAAAATGATTTTGGGACATTAATGACACTTTTTGAGTTGTGTAGGTTGTTTTTCTTGATGGTAGGACCTAGAAATAAGACGAGAAGGAATTTTCTCAGATATTTTTGATTAGCATAAA